>NW_024387368.1:95968-212891 GCF_900408965.1 Simochromis diagramma
TGTTTTGATAAAAATTGCAAACAGTGAAGGGGAGCATGGGCATCCCTCCTGTGCCCCTCAGGAGACAGATGCTGGAGGATGTCAGGGTTAGGGTGGCGTGAAAAAGTCCTCGGGCTCTCTCTGCATAGCGTCTGCTGTGCTGACAGTGTTGAACTGCACTTATGTACAGTTTATTTCAGTGATCAGATCAAACAAAAACAAAAGAGGTGCAGCCTTCTTGCTGAATAGGATGTTTGAAGTTGTTTGAAGTAAGAGTCAATTTGTACATCACTGGGGCATAAAATAAATATGATTATTCAGACTTTAATTCCTTGGTAAATAGTGGCCCGGCTCTGACCTAAGGATACAGATAAAGTTACAGCCTGTGCAGTGGTGGTGAGCATAAAAAGAAAGAGAGAATATTGTCTCAGTACATGTGTAATATAAATGTGAGAAGGCTTTTTAAATTCAAGCCATTCTAGACATTTTCAGTTTTGATGTACTGATAGCTAACCTGTTTTATCAGTTTAAAAACACATCCTTCGGTCATTATATTACCTTTATAAAAAGAGTAAGGTAAATATGCAAGTGAACTGTATATCAGTGGAAAATGGTATGTCTGATTTTCATTGAAATATAGTGTACCAAGTGATAGAATGTGTGGAGCAATGACACCAAAGTCAAATTTGTGTTCTTTCATTTCTCTTAAAACACATTTTCCCATTTTGTTTTCATTCTGTGCTGAAACTGTACAAGAAATGAAACTTTCTTCAAGAACACAAACTGATTGCATGTTTAAAGAATGCTCTGCTGACAATTTAAAAAGTCACTTTTCATTAAAAAAGAAAAAACAATTTATAGATTATTCATTCAAATATCAGGTACAAAAATCCCTTAAAATTTTTAATAACACTAAAATTTCAAACAAATGAACAAAATGAAACTAAAACAACATGTTCAGAAGTTGTTTCCCAATTCCTAGGCTGCATCCTGCGAAGAACCTGGCCTTCGCAGTCTATGTGGGCCAGGTCCTTCGGAGACCAGGGAGCCCAGAAGTGCAAGGTTGTGAAATTGGACGGTCTAGCCTAGATTTGCGTCACCAGCTGTCTTGGTGGAGTTTAATAAACTCAGCTGTCTGCCCCTTGCTCGCTAACATGTAACTTGACATTAGAGTAGGGGTGGGTTTTTATAGTCGATTTATCGATTAAAATCGATTCTGGCTTGGATAACGTGAAACCGATTCATTACAATCCTGAATCGATTTTTTTTATATAAATTTCTTTTTCCCGAAATGCCAGAATCTCAGGTGAAACCTCACAAAATTTCAACAACCACCAAACAGCTAAGACAGTAAATGAGAGCAGGAACACAGATTCTGCACAAAGACGTAAACACACAGCGCGGACCCGCGGATCAGAATCAGTTAGATGTCGTCTTCGGGGCTGAAAGCCGACAGCTCGCTGATTCTGATCTGTCGGCGGGTCCGCGCTTTGTGTTCACGCCGTTTTTGCGCCGATTCTAAAGCTGTTAGTATGATCTCTCTCCAAACAATATTGACCGAACCAGCAGCAAAAGAAGATCCAAACTGCGCTTCATATAAACATCGTCATGAATTCACTCTGACTTTTACGGTTTTGCTTCCACCACGATGCACAGCTCTCTCTCTCTCTCTCTCTCTCTCTGTACTTCATTATTTGCTTGCTTGTTATGCACAAGTCTACCGTTGTTTACAGCGCTGTCAGCCGCTGTTTGTTTCCTATTACATACTTCCGAAAAGAAAACCTAATTTCGTCCGTTCAATATTGAACAAATTTAAACTTTTTAAAATTATGCAAAATGCAAAACGTTCAGCCGTGTCTCTAATAAAACCTCTGGAACGTCAGATGTAACGTTCATATGTTGATTAATGGTTTTCTTTCGTTTTTGATCTACTGCAGAATATTTTTTATAAAATCCCAGGCCAGGAAAATCACTTTCATGTTTATCTGTGTTTTATCTTCAGCTACTTTGACACAGAGTTATCTGCTGTGACGCTCACACCTTTGATAAAGTCTTGCAAGTGTCAGCTTCCTTTGTATAGATGGAAAAATATGTAAATGTACTGATCTGAATTATAATATTTCTGACTGTCAAAATTTCCCAGATTCAAATCGAATCGAATTAAATCGAATCGTGGATCGAATCGATTCGGGACCTTGTGAATCGGAATCGAATCGATTCTAGAAATCAGTGACGATAGTCCTACATTAGAGTAAATTCTCTACCATCTCACACTTCTGTTTAATCCTTTTTTTGTTTGATGTTTATTCATCTATGTGAGCACTATAACTTTAATCTCAGCTAAACCAATTTACTCAGGAACAAATAAAACACTGAATAAAGCTAAACTATAACATAAACTAAAACATTTTTAAGTTATCTAAGTGACTTGTATATCATGTTTAACCTGGGCAGCAAAAGACAGCAGGGGGGTTGAAAACAATGTGCCAGGAGTTGACCGATGTTCCAGATTAACTGGCATTGGTCGAACGGAGGTGTGGTAGACTTGCTTTTCAGGAGCCGCTACCGAAAAACCAGCAAATAATCACCAAATGTGTCATCTGTGACACTTGTGAGGTTATCTCAAACACACTCCGTCAGTCTTGATGCTGTTGAACAACAAAATGTTTAAAAATGTTGTGAGTTTACCTGGTGATATCCTCATGTGCAAGGCAATCGTGAAAACAGCAAACAATTAATACCACGCTGTTCACAGGACAACAAGAGTAAATGATCGGGAGAATCTTGTCTTCTTTATCGTTCCCCTCATATGTTTTATTACTCTAATTTTAGAGTTTCCGCTTCACAACTAAAGCGTGCAGTTTACTAGCAGATCTACTATCACATAGCAGCTGGAGCAGTCTCAAATTGAGTCCTCTGCTGCCACCTTTGGCCAAGTGCCATAGCCTACTACTAGATTAACTTGTGACACACATCTGACAAACTACTGTCAATAATGTTTTGGAGAAATCCTCACAAACGAGACAAAAAAAAATAATGAGACTCGTACAGACAGCAATCTGTGACTGTACTGATAAGTGTTCTTCAGCCAAATTCTCCCACTGTAACTCACATTAAGTCAGTTTAAAAAGTAAAAGTAAAATCCAAGTAAAATGACATTAAATACAAAAAGATATTTTGGATTTAAAATTGTGTTTTCCTCCAGATTACCACATACACAACTGTTTGCTCAGATATTCCACTTTGTATTTTGCATTTTAAAAGAACATTTTTTTTAATCTGTCAAATTTCCATTTATTTTTATTATGTGATTTAAAGCCAGTGTCATAGCAAGCTATCTTCAACTAGAGGGCGCTCTAGTTGTGTAATTAGTAATTACTATATTACTAATATTATATTGGAAATCAGTAGATCAGCTCAGCTGCGGAGTCTAGAGGACAAAGATAGAAAGGAAAAGCTGAGATTGCTTGAACAGAAGAGCAGAAAAGGGGGATGTAGGTGGATATACTGGATAAAAATGTTGAAACTAGAGCACCCAAACAACAAGTGTTTTTATGGAAAATCTGAAAACCCCGTAGAAAATGTGTTCATACTTGTTTTATTAGTCTTTCTATTGTCACCTGAATACAAACAAATAGTACATAAATTAACATTACATGCTTGAACTGATGTTGTATTTATAAGAATATGTTATTAAAACAACACGTCTGTGATCATGTTTATTTTATTTTATGCTAAGTAATGCACCATGAAGTAGAATTCAAAATATTTAGCATCACAAGTAGCTAAACTTGTAAAATATATTGTAAGTGTTTTGCTAAATTATAAAAATAAGTGCATCAGTGGATGCGTCTTTAATTTGATTGATTTTTATCCTCTTTGTCACTGGTGTGTGTGAATCCTGTTTCCTCTGCAGGGTTCATGGTGTCTGTCATTTTTTTTACTCTCCTTAGTGTGTATGTTTGTCCTATCACGGTTTGAGCTTCAATGTTTTTAAAGCATGAATTTTTCACAGAGGTAAGAAATGCTTTTGGTAATTAATTATTACTATTTTGTGCTCTTGTAGCTGCATAATCTTTCATTATTGTAGAAATAGATAACCTTTATTTTAACCCAAATCTGTCTGTAAATGAACCTGAAATTGTATCTAAACTACACAATAAACAGGTCTTTCCAGTTGCTTTATTAAAAAGAATCAATAACTGCTCAGTTCAAAATAAATAGTTTAAATAGCTGCATTGCTATAACATCCACAGACAAAAAAAGCAACAAGCACTGGCTAAAACTGTCTTGTGCCATCGAGTGACACTGAACTGTTCCAATAACTGAAGACAGGCCCAGAAAATAAAACGAGTGTGCAGCTATCGGTTGAAATATGAAAGTGACAGAAGAGTAAGAGTAAGTAAGAGTTTAAATGATGGAGGAATCTGATCAATTTGTAAATTTCACCCTGTATTTTTAGAGCAGAATGTCACAAAAAACTGCTGTTTGTTTCTAAGATTCCTTTTAACAAAGAAGAGGAAATAATAGTTTGCACACAGCAGAACTCGTGATCCCTGATTTATTGCATTTAGTAATGTTTCATCCATACCTGCTCCTTATCTGCACCTACCCCACAGGGTGAAGAGGATGTGCATGGATTATTTTTATGTTCTCTGAGATTCACCTGGCCTAGCACACCTAGTGAGGTGTGCCTAAAAATCTGGCCAATGAGTGTATGCACTGTGTAAAAAGTCACAGATGAATAAGAGCCAGTAGGTGGCAGCAGAAGAGCTTTAGTTTGCACGTGACATGTTTCACCTGACCTTGAGTCTGGCCCCAGCTTGGCTGCCTTCAGGCCTCATGTCCCATCAGTAATATATTCATATACAATAATATATGAATCTCTATGTTACTTTACTGCAAATATATATAACTGCTGATATTTACTGACCTAGTAAGAGAGAGGCAGCAGGAGCAGGCCTACACATTACCACATTTAAAGCCTGAGCCCCACAGATCATACAAATGACTGATCAGTGCTTAAGTTTTTAGAAAAAAGACAAAACAGTGAAATACTTTCAACATATTCCAGCCGCTCGTTTAATTCTACACTTACCGATCATCTCAGTGTCCTCTTTAAACTCCATAAGATGGGTTATACACATGCACAGATGAAGGAATATAATCATGAAAACATGAGAATTGTCCCTGAGGAGTTTGTGACATTTTACTTTTATCGGAACATTAAAACCTGCTCTGACACAATTACACCACTGTCTAGTGTTCTGTGTCACGCCTCACATCTGTCCCATATGAAGTGAATTCACTTCATATGGGCAGTTATACTCCCCCATTTAAATAAATAATTATAAATGTTTGACCACTATGAGTCGAGTTTTCTCTGTTCTATCATGGGGACAAAAGAATCAAGGTTAATACCAGATAAGCAGAAGAAGATGGATGTGTTATTTATTTATTGTTAGGTAATTACATTTTAAGAATTCTTCATACATTACATTTGTTTGTAGATATTTTAACATGTAAAATTATTTGCTGTAGGAGTTGGGAGCTTATGAATGATGTTCACCTAATGCAGAGAATTTCTGGTTCCTTTGTCCTGCTTCTGCTTCATTCTGCTTCTCATCTCCTTCAGTTTCTGAACTTTCTCTATCTCGTTCATCTTCTCAATCAGGAAGTCCAAGTAATTAATATCGGACACTGAATCAGCTTTCAGAGCGATCTCCTCCAGTCTGACAACATGTTGATACGACTCATCCAGTAACTTTGACTTCTCTGCTGTCAGTTGGTTAATTTGCTTTTTAATATTTTCCAGAAGACTCGACTTGTTCTCATGTTCAGTTTCTGTCTCTCCATATTTCTTATTTATTTCTTCCCAAGTCTTCTTTACTCTCCTTGTCTTAGTCACATATCTCTGCATTTCTTTCACATGAGCAGATGCAGGACATTTGTTGATACAGACAATGCAGCAGCCATTTTTCATGATGCCACACATTTCAGGACACCAGGCCGTTGTGCATGGATAATGACAGGTTTCCTCACATAACTGACAAGATGTAGCTCCATCATAAAACAAAATCCCCCATTCCCCACCATTGATAGGTTCTTTAACTTTGTAGGTTTCATCAATTTCAACAATGGACTGATTTTTCTTCAGACCTTCCAAAATCTGTGTTCTTTCTGTCTGTTTCATTTCAATTGTCTGAATTTTCTCTTTCAGACTTTGGATGCAGATTTTAAGTTGTTGGCGTTCATCCAGAACTTCCTTAGTTTTCTCCAGTTTCTGAGGAGCAGTTTTTCCCAGAAATGCTATGAAACCTCTCATTCCTTTCTCTGAAAGTCCATGAGCAGCTTTCAAGTTTTCTTCTTGTTCCTCTGTTCTTTGTTTATGTTGGCTGTTATTAAACAGGAAGCAAACAGGCTTCTTCTCATTTTTGGCACATTTAATGTTTGCAGCTTCAAGAGCTTCGAGCGCATTTTCAGGTGTTGTTCCATCTGAGTGTGTGATCAGAGCTACAATGTTTTTCTCTAGGTCTTTTCCAAACAAAGACATCACTGAACTGAAAACGTTATTCAGTCGGTCATTCAGACGATTCTCACTTGCCTTCATCACCAGACCTACTGCATGAACTTCATTAACTCCATCATCTGACCTGAACAAGTCCAATAATTGTTGACTGATCATGTTTTCATTTTCTTTCCCTCTGGTGTCTCCAAATCCAGGCGTATCAATGATGGTCAGAGAATAGGGCAGAGTGTTATATTTAAAATCAAAGATCTCGTACATGATCACATCTGATGTCTGACTTTCTGTCTGACTTTTCTCCTCCTCCTCTACAATCTGAACCCAGGCGTTTTCCTCCCACTTCACTCCCATGCTGTAGTTGAAAAAAGCGTTGATCAGAGTAGATTTTCCTGTTCCTGTTTCACCCACAAGTAAGATGGTTTTATTTGGCTTGTTTGGATTTCTTTCACCAACAGTAATTCTTGTAAAAGTTCCAGACTTCACGTTCTTTGATCTCGGCTTGTAGAGAACAGGAGGTTCTGGATGGACCCGATCCATTTCGAGGGTGATTTGTGAGTTGTTACAAAACCTGAAAAATGATTTAAAAATGGTTAGTTCACATTTGCAATTACTTTCCTCTTCCTCTTTTGGCTGCTTCCTCTAAGGTTCTCCACACCTTAGATCATCTGAGCATCCTCCCTTATCAAGTCAACCCTCTGCATGTCCCCCTCCAGTAAACCCATGAATATTCTCTGAATTCTTCCTCTTTTCCTCCTGCCTGGCAGCTTCATAGTTTACGTCTTCTTTCCACTTTCCCTCCTCTGCACATATCCGAACTGGTTTACGTGATCTTAACTAAACATTTCACGTCTTGTCCATCCTGCTCACTCACAATGAAGATTTTGAAATCTTCAGCTCCATCTCCTCTATTTTACAGTTTCAGTCACTTAAAATTAGCCTTGAAATTCCAGTTTACATGTTATTATTAAATAATGATATCATGTATGCAGGATCCCTACAACAGCCTGGGAGCAGAATCATTTGTGATTTTAGCTTTTGAAATCGCAAAAAATGTATTTTACGTTATTTTCACATTTTTTCTTGAAATATTTTTACCTACCATGATATGATGATGCTCAACCAAGATGACTCCTTTTTCTCTCCATCATCTGCACTGGTGACAGGGACCCATGAAATGAAACGGCCCCTCAGCCACGTCAAACCCAACAAAGTTGCTGGCACAGACAGGGTTCCTGTACTTCTGAAACACTGGAGGGGGCGGCTGTATGCAGTGTTAAACATCCTGTTGAACATCCCTCTGGAATGGGTCACTGTTCCTACCTGCCTCAAGTTTGCTGCAGAAAGAAAAAAGAATAACTGACAGTTGTTAGGTCCCTGATTATCACCATGCATTTCACCTCATCCTCACCTTGCTCATTCTTTAAAACTTGACCTCCAAAAGAGAGTCAGCCCCCATATTCAACCTTTCCTTTAAATGAATTTGAAATGGATATTTACAGCCTTTTTGAAAAAGAATTTTAATTTCTATGAATATTTCCTATTTATCAAATCTGACCGAAGTGTTCTTTTTTATTATTTGTACACTGAATTATTCAGTCAGGGATTTGGCTGCATTGATTGACAGGAGGCTCAACACAGACACAGATCAACCTGGAAGTTTAGGTGAGTAAATTTTTTATTAGTGCATTATTTACCCCCAGTTAGCCAATTTGTGTGTTTGTGCACAACAGCTACATAATGTGTGAGCCTGTAATAAAGCTTGCTTGTATAAGTCGATACATTGAGGTAGGGATGCATCGATACCGGTATCGGCATCGATACCACATTTTCTAAAGTACTCGTACTCGTTAAAAGTCCCCCGATACCAGGGACCGATACCACGGTCTGAGACCTGTCTATGTTTGAGCGGCATGAAAGGGGTTAATCACAGGCGCCGAATGCCCGCCCCCAGGCCCCGCCTGCAGCTCAGAGCTGAGAGAAGGGCAGGCGAGACAAGTCAGCCGTGTGGAACTATTTCAAATTGAACGAAGACGCGAAAACAAAGGCGGACTTCAAATTGTGCTCAGCGAAATTGTCCAGAGGATGCTCAAACGGTAGTGCATTTAACACAAGTAATTTAATCAAGCACCAAAATCCCAACACGACGAGTACAAAGAGTTTACCCACAGTTATTTACCCACGCTTATCAGCACAGAGGAGCAAGGCTGATGCTATAGCAGTGGGACGGAAAATAGTTGGGCATTTTAAACATTCCGCCTTAGCCTACTCCCGCCTCGAGGACATTCAGGGACAGCTCAACCAGCCAATAAAGAGACTGCAGCAGGACGTACAGACGCGCTGGAACAGCACATATTACATGCTCCAGCCCCTCATTGAGCAAAAGCGAGTGCTGGGCGTGTCCGAGCACGAACTCCCTGACTATCTCACCGCTCACCAATGGGCTCTTATGGAGACGACTGTTGCCATCCTCGCCCCCTTTGAGGAACTAACTAAAAAAGTGAGCAGCTACGACGCACTAGCCTCTGATGTCATCCCAGCTGTGACTGTGAGACTTCTAAACAGAGAAACAGACGAGTAAATGCCTCTCAGCCCCATGTAGCAGTGTGGAAAGTGAAAGGCTTTTTTAGCTCAGTGTCACACATTATAGATGAAAACAGAAACAGTTTGACTGCTGAGAATGCAGAAAAGCTACTTTTCTTAAAAAAACCTGCCACTCACTTTTTCTCTCCATTAAGTGAGTCATCTTAGACTTGATGTTAATACCTACCTCAGTTGCACTGACTGCCACAGTTCTATGTTGGTGGATGTTGTTAGTTTATTCAAATATTGTGCAATAAATAGCAAAGATATTTATTAATGCTCCTTGTGTTGTCCAAAGCGGAAGAGTTTACAATAAACTGAAAACAACACTTGAGTTGCACTGTCACTGTTTAAATTTTTTTTCACAATTATTTATTCTGTAATATGTTGCATACAACATGCTTTTTATTTTAAATAAATGTTCTTCATTCCAAACCAGTCCCTTGTTTTTTTTGTTAAATTATAGGACTAAAGCTGTTACCTGTAAATTTAAATCCTGTTTTTATTAAGTACTCGGCATCGGTATCGGCGAGTACTGAAATGCAAGTACTCGTACTCGTTTCCAAAAAAGTGGTATCGGTGCATCCCTACATTGGGGCTTTCCTTTTTCATCCACGTAACACAATCTGTGGTTCTGACTCCAAAACTCAGCATGGTAGCACCAAAAAAATTCAAAACAAATCTGTGAATCACTCAGGACTTTTGGACAACGAGACCCTTTTTGTAGGTTTTTCTCTGGTTTAAATACCCAGTTGGGTACAAACGGTCAAGATGGGACTGAAGTGCACAGTTTTAGTTTTAATTTAAGGAGCTTTCCTTTTTTTTCATTAACTGTTTGGAATTACAGCCATTTTCAGACTCATAAAAACAATTTGACAGGTTCACATGTATCACATTTCTTTGAAAATAATCGAAGATTACACATGACTTAGTTCCATTAATAATTAGGGTCGCTGACCTAACTTGTTGACCGAGATTTGCCACATTAATGTGGTTAATGTGGTTATGGCATTAACATCATTTTAATGAGATTAACGCTGACAGTACTAGTAAATAGTAGTAGTATGCTTTTACATTCACTTACACACAGAGTCTATTAAGGATATATAATTATTCTATATTATCTTAGTAAATATTTTTGTTTCTGATAGTTTAAAATGTGTACTTTAGATTGTTTTACCCCTCATCAGGTATCTCCCAGATAGCAGCAAATGTCTCATTGTGTAGTGGCAACAAGGTTTTTCTGTTTTCTGTGAACTGTTGGTCAGAAAGAATATTCATTATTAAATATCACAATCATCACATTTAATCCTTGCTTCGCATAACAAATGAACACTCAAGCACATATTTCTAATATGTCTTCCCAACTGGATTTACTGATATACAAGTTTCCAGTTCTTTACAAGGATGTCTGTAAAGATTACTCATGAAATCTGATGAAAAACACAGCAACTAAACTTTAAGAGCTGCAGCGTAATTTCAAGATAATTTTGTAATTTTATCATTTCTGACTGATTCCATCATTTGAAGTGAACTTACCTCAATTGTTTCAGGAAGCTCCGTGCAGCAAAAAGAACAAAGAGAAGTAAAAGTTTAGAGGTTTTATACTGCACCCGAGGAGGGGCTGATGTTCTGTGGTCACATGATTTCATGGAACTACTCACTCCTCCCTCCTGTCAGTTTCTAATCTTCCCTGTTTTTCTTGTATAATTCTTCCAACTGAGCGACAGAAAAAAACATGCCATACATATGACAGGATCTTTTGCAGAAGAAGGCAAAACCATGCTAATGTCAGGTTCGGCTGTGTGGTTTAGAACCCAAAGGCAGGACTCCAAAAGCACAAAGTAAAACTCAAAAACAGCTTTATTGGTGAGATTTCGCAGAACACAAGAAAAACAGGTCTAGTGTAAATATTCCGGAACTGTAACACACAAGGAAGTACACAACCATAAGGGAAGACACAACCAAGAACAAAGGGAGACAGAGACAATAATGCATGGTCCTTGTTCATGTGACCCAGTTTTCTTTATTTGAGGAACATGGTTGTTTGTACAAGTTTTCATAATATTTCCTAAATGTTTCTTCTATTGCTTCCTGGCTATACCGTAAGATATTTGTACTGTAGATGGGTCCCTAATCTTGTGAATTGTATTAGCAGCTTGCTGCTGTCTAAGACGGCGTGCTAACAGTCTAGCTGCCTTTGGGCCCTTGTCATAATAATCTTGTTTTTTTTTTTGTTTGTTTGTTTGTCAGATGTTTTTTTTCCACTTCTTCAGTCAATATATTGTCAATTTCCTTTTTCAGTGTTTCTGAGTAGTTCGGTATAATATTTCCGTGTTTTTCAATTCCTCCACCCGGCTTAGGTACAGGGCCTTCCTCATTTGGTGTTGTTTTGAAGTTATAGCAATAAGCTTCCCTCTGAGTACAGGGCCCTATTTCAGGAAGCCGGTTTAGTGCAAACCCTGAGTAAGTACACCCTGAGTTAACGAAAACCCTGTGATTGCGGTTTCACAAAGCGAGTTCAGATGAATCCTGAGTGAGTCACTATGACGACACACTCCGTGAAGCTAACCAGGGGCCCGTTCTTCGTACGTCGCTTACTACATCCAAGACCAAATCATCGCGCTAACCGTGAGCTTGCTAATCCGGTTCCCCGAACACACCTGCTGTTGACGATTAGTACAGCTGGATGAAGTAATGTGACATCACTGGGTGTCGTAAAAGGGGCTACACATCGATAGTAGAAACATTGATCGGCAACCCTCTGATTGGTCGGCGAAAATGTCGAAGGAGCGCGCTCGGTATTTTTCGGCAGCAGAGCAAGAACTCTTGAGTGAGGGATTTCAGGAGTTTCAGAGTTTAATCAGAACGCAAGGGAACACTGCAAAGGCTGCAAAAGCAAGGAGAGAGGGCTGGCAGAAAGTTGCTGACAAATTAAACTCGTAAGTAATTTAATAATAACAATAATAATGGAGTGGATTGATATAGCGCTTTTCAAGGCACCCAAAGCGCTTTACAATGACTCTATTCAGTCACTCTCACATTCACACACTGGTGGAGGCAGCTACGGTTGTAGCCACAGCTGCCCTGGGGCAGACTGACAGAAGCCAGGCTGCCATATCGCGCCATCGGCCCCTCTGGCCAACACCAGTAGGCGGTAGGGTAAATTTATTATATTACACTATATTATCCAATATTATATTACATTATATTATATTATGTTATATTATATCCACTTTCACATTAGAGCCACAACAGGACCCACTAGAACATGGAAACAAGTAAAAGTGAAATATAAGAATATTCCACAGAATGGTAATATTTATCACTTATATTGCTTTTCGTCTCTTGGAAAGAGACCCTGGAATAATCTGTTTGTTTGTTCATAACAGCAACCAAGAAAAGGGCAGAGCAAAAAAAAGACAGGTGGTGGTCCTGCACCCCCACGTCAACAAGTTGGTTAAGTAAATAATACCCTCACGGGAATATTGATATCTCTCAATGAGCACACTGTCGCGCTGAGCTAAAGGATCCTGTCTGTCCCGCAATATACGCTGAATTCTGAGGACTCTCCTTATCAATCTTGCACCTTCCGCAATGGGTGGCTCGCGTATACGGACAGGACATGGCTGCGACAGACTTCCCAAATCCACCTTCGCTTTTATAGCCGTGGTCTCTCATCTTGATTACATGAAGTAATTTGCAATTACTACTCTGAAATATGAAATAATCAAATACATGAAATACAATGGTAATTAATGGTACATTTCCCTTTTTTTAGGAAATGACCTGAATGTATCTGTGTGACATCAATAAATGGATCAAGTACTGCATTATCTTCAGTTACATTGATGTTATTTATTTATGGTGAAACAGTGGTGGAATATCGCTGTTGCTTTCGTATAAATGAAGCGGACATACCTGCGTGGCCGCGATCTAATCCTGTTTACATAAAGTAAACAAAATTGAAGGTAGCAGGATGAACAAAACTTAATTCATGATGTGGTGATACTTGAACTACTACTTAAATTTTACATTTATTTTCAGGGTTCCCAGGCGTGATTGGCTGTATAGATGGCACTCACATTCCAATCATTGCTCCTTCAGTAAATGAAGGAGACTATGTGAACAGGAAGTCTTTTCACAGCATTAATGTGCAGGTACATAGTTCCCTGTAGCATTTCAAACTAACAAATTATTTCATTATAGTAATGGATGCTAATTTGTGTTCTCTGCACTGTGAAGATCATATGTGATGCTGCCAACATTATCACAAATGTGGAAGCCAAGTGGCCAGCCTCTGTTCATGACTCACGAATTTTTCGTGAATGTACACTGAGCACAAAATTTGGACATGGTGAGTTGAAAATACTTTAAAATATATAAAGACCAATTGCTACAGGGACATTTGAACTGAAGTGTATCCTTCTGTCTTAGGAGAGTTCACTGGCTACTTGCTTGGTGATAGGGGGTATCCATGTTTACCCTATTTGCTTACCCCTTACCCTGACCCTGAACCGGGCCCACAGCAGCGATATAATCTGGCTAATTGCAGGACAAGAGCCAGAATTGAAATGACTATCGGAATGCTTAAGGCCCGGTTCCAGTGCCTGCAAAGACTCAGGGTCACCCCAGAAAGGGCATGTGACATTATTGTGGCATGTGTGATTCTTCACAACATTGCCACAATTAGAGGAGAACACTGTCCTTCTGAACCAAACATCAGCAGTGATCCAAACCATGAACATCCTGACCCTCCCACGGACATACAAGATGGAAGCGCAGTCAGAGACACCATATGTCACAATCATTTCCTTTGACCCATCACCTCAACATGTTGAAAGAAGAATAAACAGATTTTTGTTCAACTGGCTTTATTGGTCGCCTGTATTTCCTGTACACAAAGTATTAATAAGTATATTATTATGTTGTTCAAACACTGAAATAATTCGTCCATCTCTGACCACTTCACCCACCCTTAACTGATGTTCCAGCAGTAAAATCTCAGTCTTGGTCTTTTGGATCTGCTGCTTGAAGTGTTCCAAATCCAAGTCGCATTTTTTTATTTTCTTGATCAAATAGGTCTTGTACAGCTGCTTTACAGGGAGCTATTGAAACACAGAAAGTAGCATTGACATTCATAGTACATGCCTACTTAGGTTGGTTGTAAATCAGTGCTGAACATCTTACTGAGGAAAGGTTTGTTGGAGAAGTGGCTGGACACTCTTCATTTCCATCACCACTCTGTTAGAGACATAGAAAGTCCATGGTTTTATTATAGTACCACATTTTATTCAATTGTTATATTTTCCATTGTAAGATGTAAACCTCATAAAGTGTCTCTGTTGCTTCCTCCTCTGTAACAGCTGTCAATGTTTCTTCATTATTTTCCTGTAGTAAAGAAATAAACAACATTGCTGTTCTACTGTAAACTCATATAATCTGTGGAGTATTACTCACAACTGCATGTTGGTCTGGCTCAACAGGAGGCTGCACCAGATGCAGTACACCACCACCATCAACTGATAGAATATGAGGTTTAAACAGGTCACTTATAACTTACAAGGGACCAAATGGCAATTAACAAACATACCAATCACCTTACACTTCATTGTCATATTGCTCTCAAAGACAACCAAGACTGAGGGAAGGCAAAATCAGTAGGAAAATAACTTCACTACAAAATAATCCATTATGGTAAAGAGTTTATCAAATGAATGAGTAGCACTGCAAAGGTGACTGTGAAGAAAGGATGTATGCACATCATGTATTATTTTGAATTTACCCCCTATGTAGGCACTTGTGTCTTGCGGGGTTATTGACTCAGAGGATGTCCCCGCAGAGATGCCTTCGGCCACAGGGCGCCCACTGTTTTGGCTGAGGGCCAACTGCTCAGCCTCTGTGAGTGGTGGTGGTGGAGGACCCCCACCTGTTTTTCGGGCCTCCGCTTTTTTTTCTGTTGGCTATAACAGGTCACATTTGAGCATACAGAGTAAGCAAATATGTACTTGTAATGTGCTCAGATAATTTCAATAAGTGCTTACAGAAAGGAAATTAATGTAGCCTCTAACTGCAATTGATTTACATAGGGCAAATTTGCATGTTATCGGCATATGCTGCCATCAGAATTTCGGCCTCAAGCGCTGCAAAATACATTGACCGCGCCTTCTTTCCCTCCGTCTCCATGGTGACTCGCTTACTCTGTGCTCCACTAATCAGGGCTTTATGTATCCTCGTGCGTGTGCTTCACTTGGGGTTGAAGCAATTCCACGTTGATTGAACTGATTGTTATCAGCCTTTCTGAAACCGAATATTCCGAGTTGGACAGTTCGGGGTTACTCAACCCTGAGTATCGTTTTTCACTCTGAGTTTTCTAAACCGGCTTCCTGAAATTGGGCCCAGCTTCGAATGCAACCCAAAACACTGTTGGGCTAATTTCTTCTGTGGAATTTTCCTCTATGTATTGCTTTATGTCTTTCTTGATTTGGTCCTTCGTTTCTTTTTTATTCAGACAGCTCAGATTTTACCTCCATACACATTTAACCTCTGTCTTAATGAACAGATGGGATCTACATAGAGTAACTGAATGCACAATTGGAATGGCGGATATTTCTGATCATTGTGCCATTCATTTAAAACTAAATCTAAATACTAGGCATAGAAACACCTGTTGGAGGTTAAATCTGAGTTTGACTGCAGAGAAAAGTGATGAACAGTGTAGTCAGAGGTTTAGTTGTGTAACACAATGACGAGCAAGATGCTGTTTCATTTTTCTTTTATATTCTACAGGCGTAGAGGCGTGTTTGATCAATGCAGGACCCAAAACACGATTGCACTCCCAAACTAAAGAAGTTAATGCTGTATAAAGTACGTATCTGAGTTTTTGCACAGACTACAATGACCTCGGTTTTGTCTCAATTTAGAAGCAGAAAATTAGATTTCACCTCAGCCAGTCTTCCAATCCAGTCACATAAATAAGAAACAACAAAGCTAAGTCATTATTTTACACTGTATTTTTATTATTTGCATTTTTATGCACATTTTATGTTATCTATGTATGTACAAAAATGTGCAAAAAGTATAAAAATATTAGCTTCCTTTCTTTATTTCAGTGGTTTGAAGTACCTCTAACTCTGCACTCCCACAATATGTGATTTATGGATCTCAAAATAAAATCCTCCCGTGCAAGTTTGAAAAATCAGGGAACAAAAAGAAAAAGACAGTCTGTTAAAAGTTAAAACAACCTGTGATATCCTGCAAAAGTTATACTAACATAACATACATAAGAAGGACTTAGTGACAGATCACAGGAAGAGGTGTAACAGCTGAAATCTGTAACATCAGCTTCATTTTGTTGCTTCTAATTACAGGAAAAGGCCCAGAGCAGCCAATTAGAGCCAGATTATGTCTTTAATCCCCGGCCACAGAATAAAAGGTTAACAATAACAGTAAAGAGCTTGCTTGTTTTATGTTTAATATGTGTGATTTAAAAGTGAACACACAGCCAATGAGTGTAAGGAAGATTTAAGACTGTTTTCATAAAGTGCACTAAAGGTTAATCAGGAGGAGGATCAGTGATCCCTCTAGTTTCCACTGATGGTTGCTTGGAGCAAAGCTCAGGAGGGTGAGCTGTGTGCTGTTTGACGATTCAACAGGAATCCAGAGAGAATACGGAGCAGAACAACAGCTTTCATAATCACGTCTGCGCAACAGAAACTAACTGGGGCTCAAGTACCCCTCATATTCAGCGTCACTTTACTGAAGAGACATTACAAGTCCTCCATCCATTTTCTTCTGCACGTCCAGATCAGGTTCACAGGGAGATAAAGTCTACCCCAGCAACATTTCAAGTTCTCCTAAATACAAATCTCTTTACTAATATTAAAACTAAAGATGTATTCCTCAAATAAATTCACATTACAATACAATAAAGTTTAAAACCCAGAAGCCACTGCTGCACTGTGGTAATGTTCTGTACGCAGGCAACAGAAGTCCAGTGATCAAACACGAAAGTTGTGTTTTATCTTTTTTTTTTTTCCAATATGGCAAGCAATAACACATACCCATCTTTGTTCCTTCCTGCCGCTTCTCCTGTTCTGGTAAAAAACCATAGGCCCACCTAAGTGCATGCTGGTCATATACCAGTCCCTTTATTTATACTAAATTTGCCTACAGTTCTTCCTGGCTGACTTAACAAGATAAACAACAGACCAAAACAAAATGAAACAAATATTAACCTACAAATAAACTCAACAACAAACTTTAACAAATCTCAAAATAACAAAAATAAAGAATAAATGGCTCCAACACTCTGGCCCCTGATTGTGCATACAATCACAATTACTTTAAAGTTATAAAAAAAGGAGCTATTCCCTCAGGCAAGTCCTTAATCTCTGTTCATGATGTTATTTCTCTTCCAGTAGCAAAAGAAGTTTTGCAACTGGCCTCTTCAAAACGCATGTCGTTGTTTGTAGTCTCACAGAACGCACCAAGCCTTTTGCATCTTGGTTTACATTTAAGACTTTTGTCATCATCCATGATCCTCTTGGAGCTGTAGCGTCTGTAATCAAGACACTATCTCCAGGTATAAGAAATCTTTTAGTCCTCGTCCATTTTTGTCCTTCTTGCATCTTGCAAACAACTCTGCCATGTGCTGTACCTTTTTACACTTTTTCCTGATATCATATCAGTGCTTCATGAGTCATCTGAAACTCTGGTGATGGGTCTGTCGTTCAATATAGCTTCAACTTCACAGAAGACTGTTTTAAGTCTTTCATCACCCAAAGCTTGTTCTTTGAGAACTGAGACTAAAGTACTCCTTATGGAACGAATGTTCCCACACAATCCTTTGCCAATATTATTGAGAATAGCTCCAACAACCCCCGGCTTCTTTTCTCAGTAACTGACTGAATATTTTCCCTGCTTCTCATATAAATAGCTCCACAGAAACGTGTGAAAGATTTTTGCAGTTTTTCATTAATAAGATAGAACAACTCTGATGTATGACCGCTCTACCTTCACATGAAGTTTTTACAAAATTCAGCTGCTCTACTGCCTTTGACACGTTTGAGCCTGTGTGTTTTCATCAGGTAGAAGAACTTTGTAATGGTATAAAGACATCATCTTGCCCAAAAAATGCCATGCCAACACATTTCTTGAAAAAGATTTTTAAGGTTGTTGGTTTTAACATTTTAGAGATTTGTTCTTTTTTTTGTCTGTGGATGTTTTAGCAATGTACCTATTGAAACTCTGAACAGAGCAGCTATTGATTTTCTTTAATGGAAACACCTGTTTATTATGTAGTTTAGATACAAATGTGAGTTCATTTACAGACAGATTTGGGTTAAAATAAAGGTTATCTATAGTCATTTCTACAACAATAAAAATGTTGCTGTCATGGTTCTGGGTCTTTTGTGTGTTTTTTGGCATTTTGTATTATGTTTAACTCACTTTGATTTTCTAAAGGTTTATTCTGTCGTGCCTGGGTTGTTCTTTTTAGTTTTGCTTATTGTTTTTTTCCCTGTGTTTCGGCCCTTTGAGTCTCCCTCCGTGTGTCTTTGTTTATATAGTTTTGTGAGTCCTTGTGCCTTGTTTCCCCAGCTTTGTGTTTTATTCCATCTTTTCCCATCTCATCATGTCTGTGCTCTCCCTCTGGTTCCCTCAGTCCCCCTTGTCTGCCTCTCCTCCACTCCTGCATCATGTTTCTTATTTTATTGTGGAAGTCATATATATCAGTGTGCGTTAAGTTCAGTTTTGCTTCCCCTGTTTCGTTATGGTCATTCAAGTTTTAACCTAATCAGACGAGCAGTGTATTTTACAAACCACTGAACATGTGACTTCTCATCAGCCAGCAGCTGAATGCATTCTAGTCAAGTTCAGACTTGTTTACAGGGTGTGTGTATGTGTACGTCGAGACTGAAAGGTGTGTGCACCTCTTTACTCTTCACCACATTCGCACAATCTTCTGTCAGTCATCATGCTTATATAAAGTATAAACTATAAATATGCTTGAGGAGCAAAATAAATGTCATAAATCCATAAATAAATGTCTGTCCTGTTTATAAGTACAGCTCATAGTGTTTATATCTGACCTCCATATGGCCTCAAAGCTTGAGCTGTTTCATCACTTGTATTAAGCTCAGTTGTTGGAACTTTGTAACATGTGCACTTTTTTCTGTGTATTTACCTGAGTAAAACCTGCAGCAAAGCTTAATCCATATGAGTAATGCATAACGAGTTTTATGTCATTAACATGTTTTGGGATTAAAATCAGAGAATAAATGTTGAAAACTTCCTGTGTGACCAACAGTGCCTGCAGCCTTTTCAGACACATTATAAAGACTTCTAAATAAACTATGAAATCCCATGAAGTGCAGAAAGCTTCAGTAGAATCTGGTTTTATTTATTTGCTCTGAGGTTATCTTGGCACTGAAGCAGCACACAACACAAAGAAGAGACTGCAAATTTTACATGAGCACAAACTTTACATCAAATTTAAAATTCAAATCATTTGTATTTTACTAAGACATGTGGGACTGATTTGCCTAACTTATCCTGACCGGACTCTCCTCTGCTCTCCATTTTGAGTCCCTGACTAGTTGTAGTCATAATGTTTATTTGACTTCAGTTACTTTAACAGCAAAATCCGAATAAACACTTGTTTTCTCTTCAACTTTATTCATATACAGCAGTTTTCTCTTCAGTTTTTGATGTACCCTAATCCTTCATGTTTAAACGTTGAGGAAATGATGAGCAAAAGAAAATCTCAAATATACCAACACCCAACCTGAGGACAGACTGTGTTCCTAAACTCCACTTTGACCGTTTATCTCATTTAGTTCATTTTCTTTGTTAAACCACCTTTAACTAAGTTGCCCTGTGAGTTTAACAAACTTTAAAACATATCAGCATATTATCAAGATCTGCTGTAAGATTTTGACATCATGACTGCAGCATTTATTTAGATGACTATGTGGCGCTCACCAGTCATGCTGACTGTCTGGTGTGATGGTTTCGTTTTGCCTCTCCTTTCATGATGCTCCAGTGTCTCCTTATCTCAGATTATTGAACTTTTAAATCCTGAGAAAAACGAGATATTTGATCTCAATTCTGTGTTGAATTTGCTCCTCATGTGGTTGCATTTTGTGCTTCAGAAAACAGAAAACAGCAGAATGACATGTGAGAGCGGCTGGGAACACTCCATCTTGCAAACAACTCTATTGTTCGGCCAATGAACAGAATTAATGAACTCAAATAAAAGCAGGCAAGGACCACATGACATGTTTTGTTTGCTAAATAACAGAATGACACTGGATAAAATTTCCACCCTAAGCTGTAAAAACAATATTATACCAGCTTCAAGTCTACCTACTATGGGGACATCCCGCCTTTGACTTTTTATAATGGCAATCAAAGTGCACTTTCCAGTCTCAGCGGACCACACCTTTACAAGTAGACAGGAGACCAAACTAGACAAAGAAGTAGTCGTGGATGATGGTAACTCCATGTATTTGTTCCTGTCATATGATTAAGCTAGTGAACCAAAGTCAGTGTGCAGACAGTATGACCCTGAATTCATTGTAAGTTCTTCTGATTTGTCTCAAAGCACTCTCGAATCTCAGACTTCAAATACTGCACATACAAACACAAGACTTTTTTTTAGTTTATTAGCAACAGTTAAAACAATTACTTAAGCGTTGTATAAAGTGTGGCTCCCCGATTGTACAAGAAGAAATCAAAGAGCCTCAAAATGAAGGATCACAGTTGACTCTAGATCTCACGTGTGTTAACAGTTGTAGTTACAGCTGGTAGTCTCAGCCTACTTAACTGGCCAGGGAACAGACATTATCACCAATGTGCCCATAACCCTCGTGATGAAACAGTCCAGAGATGAAAGCTCTGGATAAAGCCAGGATCTGAAGCCTTCGTGAAGATTGTGACAGACAAGTGGCTTTTGAAAGACCTGGATCACCTGACAAAGTGCATTTGCACAACAACACTAGAGGTATAACAAACATTTACTTTATTTCACTTACATAGTCGCTAATCTTATATTGGCCAGATATAACTGATATTATTGATTTCAAATTTGTTTCAGGTATATCACTCAATATACGTCAAATGCCTCCCTAAGAGAGGCATTTGACCATGCTCCATGCTTGCTGCCCTGGATCATAACAACAATGTAAACAGGGAACAGGTATGTAAACTGTTGGAGTTAAATTGTGAAATGTTGTCATTGTGTTACTTAAATTTGTAAGTCTTAGTTCAAACTGTATGATCAAAGATATTCCTTTGAACAGTGGCTGTAGTGTTTTATTATGGGACACATCCTATGTGAGGGTTCTGTTTTCTTGTTTAGTAAGCTTCCTGCTTTTATGACCCTTTTGCTAAGCAGGAGGTCACACAAACGCACCCCCAAACACAAACACACACACTCACATGTATACACACACACATTCTTGCACATGCATACACACATATAGTGCCTTATCTTTTAGAACCATAGAGTGTTTTACAATGGGTGGTGCTTGTGTGTACTGCAACTATTTTTAATAAAAGGCTGGAAGCAGAGGCCCAAGTTGAGGTCATTTGCAGTTGGATTCAGAGTGCTTTTCTGAGACTCTGACCGAGGCTTCCCTTGCGCAAGTAAAATCGATTGATCGCTGATTGTCTTACTTCCTGGTTTCGTTAACAGTTAATAAGTTAATAAGTTTCTAAACCATCGGGACCTGTGGAAGCGCAGACCCAACATAAACAATGATAATTTTCTTAAGGTTGTAAAACATGTTATGCTTGGGGTGGGCACTATGACAATAAAATAATCAAATTGAGATATGACGTTATCACAATCTGCTAATCTGTGAAGATGTCTGAATTGTGCTACAGTGAATTTTTTGTGCTCTGCTCTTCTCTGTCATTTTTACTGAAACAATGCCAGTGTTAATATTAATAAAAAAGATAAAATAAATAAGACAGAAGACATTGATATCAGTAATCTTCTGTGTATGGCAAAAGTACAAACTCAACTAAAATGTGGATGAAAACAAAATCGTGATATTAAAAGTGTGATATTATATTTTGCCTTATCGGTCACCCCTGGGAATTTTGTATCACATATTTATTTTCATATTTATGTTTTTGAACAGGTTGTTTATCAAAATGGGGAAAGTGTTGGCGAACCCAAATTCAAACTTTCATGGAGCAAAGTCCACAAGATATTCAGAGCCAGACCAGTGACTGTTGGAAAAGACTATCACTACATGGCAGCTATGATGGCAGATGTTATCTCTGCTGTGTTGGATTCAACCTGAGACATGGACATGAGAGTGAACCTGACACATGTTATAGCTCCACAAGAAAGACTACCCAGATCACAAATTATTTTTCAAACACAACAGTTTTCACGTTTCAAGTAGCTGCATCATTACAAATAAAAAGATGTATACTCAACTTAAGTTCAAATGCCACTAATATTTACTTTGTTTTACACACAACAGTGACATAACATGTATAAACAAACTATACCAGGCAGGTGGTCGATGGCTACAAAAGGTCAAATTTTGATATGAGGGTGTTAGGTTCTGCTAATTTGATGAGATTGTAAAATTGTGCTACAGTGATTTCAGTTATGCTGTGCACTTCACCAGCATTTTTACTGTAGCATTGCCAGTGTTCATATGAATAAGTATACTATGTTGTTATCATAAAACATTTGGAATGTTATTAAATCTTGTCAAGCTATTAATAACATAATGTGGGTGGTAGAACAAGACAATAAACTACATCTCTCCACACCTTATCTATCTCTACATGATCA
The DNA here is from genome assembly GCF_900408965.1 of Simochromis diagramma. Taxonomy (NCBI): domain Eukaryota; kingdom Metazoa; phylum Chordata; class Actinopteri; order Cichliformes; family Cichlidae; genus Simochromis; species Simochromis diagramma. Next base: position 118,873 of record NW_024387368.1, read on the forward strand.
GTAGCTGCATGTTGAAATCCTGTATATATGCCACTTGGTTCTGGTTAGGCTGTCCTTATTTTGTTCACTGCACATGATGGGATGACTCTAGGTACTCTTCTCCCTAGCCAGCCATACATAAACCAGGTAAACTGTCGATATGAAGCATACCTGTATGATCTTTAAAAAAAAAAAGAACTGTAGAATAATCATTTATGCTTTTTATCTTCACTGGTAAAACACAAATGTTAAGAAGTTGTCACAAACGAGGATGCAGTGGACTCAAGAGCAGAACCAATTGCTCGAACTATGTACAATATAATGAAAGGAAAAGGAACTTAAACAAGACTGGGTCTAACAGAAATTATTCGCAGGAACTCAGGGAAGCCCGAGGGCAGCAAAACGAACTTTAAACACAGGAGAAAGGTTTTACTGAATGGGAAACAATTAAAGGGCAGAGGTGAGTGGTACTAGTGAAGAGTCTTGCGCTAGCGGCCTTCTGGTAAATAGGTTTTTATATACCGTAAAATGTGCTTAAAAGGAAAACATTTGGCGTATTTTAATACCACATATATATCTTTGAAAGTACAGTGTGTATTTTAGCGCAAATATGTGTTAATAGCCAGGATTCCTTTTGAGGGAAAACATTTTTTGAAATTGTGGCAGGGGTGTGGTCTCTGGCCTGCTGTAGTGGAGAGGTGGTGCAGGGAGCTCATGGGGTGGTGTGTGGAAGGCAGAGGAGACACGTGTTTATGTTCAATTCACTTTTATTTATACAGCACTAAATCACAACAACAGTTGCTCAAAGGTGCTTTATATTGTAAGGTAGACCTTGCAATAATACATACAGAGAAAAATCCAACAATCATATGACCCCATATGAGCAATGACTTTGGTGACAGTGGAAAGGGGAAAAAAACCTCTCCTTTAACAGGAAGAAACCTCTGGCAGAATCAGGCTCAGAGAGGGGTGGCCATCTGCGACTGGTTGGGATGAGAGAAGGAAGACGTGATAGAAGACATGCTGTGGAAGAGAGACAGAGATTAATAACAAGTACAATTCAATGCAGAGAGGTCTATTAAAACATAGTGAGTGAGAAAGTTGAATGAAAAATAAAATACTCAATGCATCATGGGAATCCCCCTGCAGCCTACATCTATTGCAGCATAACTAAGTAACTAACAGTAACAGAGTTGCTAGAGACATAGAAATACTGTAAAAATACTTCATACTGTAACATAAAAATATTACAGTATGAATTGAACATGGATGCTGCAGAATGTAATATGCCAAACTGATTTTAAAGTGTAAAGTGGTGATATTCTATAGACATTTACTCTGTTTGGGAATGAACTCAGGTGGTGACCTTTAACACCACCTATCATTCACCGACAGTGCAGTCTTGAGATCCCTACCAGGGTGTTTCAACCTCCACTCACCCCTTGCCTTATGTAACCTCAAGAACTCACTAGGGTGGGGTGATGTCTTAGTAATGTTTTACATCTTGGCCCCAGTGAATTTATACACACCTTGGTTGATCTGATGACTTGTATCATCAAAAGTAGGCCAGCGATCCTCAGGACCACCTCCAATATGTTTTTTTTTGTTTGTTTTTTTAAATCATCTGGAATTCTCTATCAATTACTCTAAAACTGAAGATGCCTTTTGGATAACAGTCTATGTTTTCATTAAAAACGCAAAAGTAGTGCAGCGTTCGTCATTTTGATCTCTCAAGGATATATTAAAAACAAGTGGCTCATTTTATTTCACAAACTAAATTGTAGTTCTCTTACTTGTACTTTCTAGAGATCTTCAGTCTGGTTCAAGTCTGGGTCCCGGTATGTCCAATGACATTAAGGACATTTGCAGAGTTGTCCTGGCAGAGTGCAATGGCAGAATCAGCTGTGACCTCTTGTGGGAAAATGTTCCAAGCATCTTGCCCTGGATGATGATTTTTCCAGTCAGGCTGAAGAGGGGGTTCGTTCAGCACCAATAAGCCGCTCAGCCAGAAGCACTTCAAGAAGAGCTTATTCTTGCTATCATCATGAGTTTGACCTTCCTGTCCGTGTAACCCCTGCCATTGAGAAATTATTTAAGTTTACATGACTACAAACAACATAAAAATAAAAAAAAAACATCTTGCAATTGGTTGCCTGTCCCACAAACGTGCAGTGTTATGTATTTACAATGTCTGTAATGTTGTGTCTGTAATTCCAACAAACCTGACCAGCAGTGTCTTTGAAACCATAGTAAACAGCAAGCTGAAGGTTGTGAAGGGTTAACTTTGTGTATTCATGAACCTGAAACAAATAATGAAACCTGTCATTGATCTTTATCACAGAAGATCCTTGAGGTGACTTTTGTTGTGGTTTGGCACTATCCATCCATTCGCTTCCGCTTATCCTTTTCAGGGTCGCGGGGGGCGCTGGAGCCTATCCCAGCTGTCATAGGGCGAGAGGCAGGGTACACCCTGGACAGGTCGCCAGTCTGTCGCAGGGCCAACACACAGGGACAGACAACCACTCACATTCACTCGCACATTCACACCTAGTGACAATTTGGATTATCCAATCAACCTATCCCCACAAGCTGCATGTCTTTGGACGGTGGGAGGAAGCCGGAGTACCCAGAGGAAACCCACACAAACACGGGGAGAACATGCAAACTCCACACAGAAAGACCCCGGCCTGATGGTGGAATTGAACTCAGGACCTTCTTGCTGTGCGGCAACAGTGCTAACCACCGTGCCACCGTGTTGCCTATAAATACTATATAAATAAAATTGAATTGGATTGAATTGAAGCTTCAGTGATCATGTTTAACACATACAAAACACATCAGTACCTTCTGAGACGCTTGACTGTCCTCATTTAGGGTAAATGCTCTCTGTATCAGTTCCTTCTTCTGCTTTGTTTCCCCTGCTCCACATCGAAATCTGTACTATAATCGTCAGAGTGAATAAAAATATATATTTTTATAAGAATACAGTTCATACCACACTCTAATCTCACCTCTTCAGACTGTAAAATGCACCTGAATCGAAGCTTTGATTTCCTCTGGGTCGCTCTGAGTTGTCTGCAGATCAGGCTTGATTTTAGCCCAGTCCATCCTCAGCTCTTCATACATCTCTTTCAGTCTGGTTTCATTCACTGGGTTGTTCATGTTTTCAGATTTCCCCGTCTTTAGCGCAAGCTCAATCTCTCCTGCCACTCTGGTAATAGTAATAGATAATGTTGAAAAAATGAACAGATGGCAGTGTCTGGAGCAACATACAGAGCACTGTTAAATCGATGTTTCTGTACAGTACCTGTCTTTGAATGATTTAAATTCTTCTTCAGTTTCTTTATGTGCAGATCTGTGGAATATTGTTTGGTACAAATAAGTGATTTGTTTCTGTGCTCCACAGTTCACATGACTATAGATTAGGTATTTTTGGTTTCCCTGGTAGTTCTGATTTTCTTTATCATCTGAAAAATTTTGAATTAATAATTTCTCATGACCTTTGGAGTCTTTAGTTGCCAAATAAGCTATTTCGAATCTAAAAATTTGAATAAATCCACCAAACTAACTGTTTGGAATATCAGTGTTCACAAGCATACAGCCACACCAACAGAGGAGTTCCTTAAAGATGAAAACTGGAGAAATTAAAGACAGCAAGCAGTCATACATGTGAGATTTTAATAACAAGTTATGAACATGAATACTTTGATATAAATATTTCATTGATGTGTCTGACACATTGTCATGCTCTAACATTAAGGTATAAATATTTCTGTAATTTCTGCAAAATGTAAACAACCAACACCTAAAATGTCTGCAATCTGCACTTTTAATGCATGTCAGTTGTTTAATTATATATTTTTTTAAAACTCGAGAACAGGGTAGTAAAAAATGTATCTCTGTCCCAAATATTGTGAAGGTCACTGTTATTGAGGAAACACATGCTTCTATTATTAAAATAATAAATAAAATCATAAACGTTGGCTGTCACCACAGCCTGGATGTGGATTTGAAACATTTTTATGTCTTTTTTGTATTGAAATGTGTTTACCTTTCTTGTTGGAGTTTGTCTTCGTAAAACTCTTTCATCTCAACCAAACTGTTAGAACAATGAAAAAAAAAGTTATTCCTGTACAGGTTCAATTTCAATTTCTATCCCTTTTTTAATTTAATTTAATTTTTATTTTTTTTAAACCAGATCTTTAGTAAAATAGTAGTGTGTAAAAAAGTATTGTGCCTTTTTGGAAGAAATTCAACAATTCATTCAACAAAGTTTATGGATAGAAAAATGAAGTCTAAAATGAATTAATATTAGGAACAGAATGGTCTAAATAATCATGTACGTGTATGTTGAACAACAGTGAATATAAATACTGTTTCATGGGTGACAATAAAAATAGCATAAATGTAATTACCCTGCTTCTTTGAGTCTCACATTGTAAAATGCTTCCATCTCACACAAACTATTTAAAAACATAAACAGATTAATCTGTTAAAACACATCAGATCACAAATTCATCATTAAACACAGATTATGTGAACAATATCAGATCGATAATTTTTAAACATAATACCCAACATATAGAAACCAACAATAACAGTTTAAATTCTACATTTGTTTAAATTTGTTTACAAAGTAAATTGGTTTTGTTTGTTTTTGTAGACCACTGTTATTAAACTATATTGTGAAGTTAGTGATCAATCATCTGCAAAAGACTGCAAAATTTCACTGTTTAAAACAACACTTTAACAATGTAAATGTAATTATGTTATGCAATGTTTCACCAGATTATGCCAACAGTACCTCTCTTTGACTGATTTCAGTTGCTCCTCTTGACGTTTTATCACCATACTGTGAGACAAATATACAGCATGTAAAACAAAAGTATCATACTATCAGTGAACGGATTAAAAATTATGAAATAAGAAGAAGAAATGAGAAACTTCAGGCATTTATGAAAGATGAGAAAAAATATTTACTTTGCCTCACAATTTTTTTTCTCCATCTCAGCCAAACTGTTTAAAATCATAATAGAGAGGTTATTTACAATATGCAATACATTCAGTCAGCTCCATGATTAGAAATGAATGTGTGTCTACAGTTATGTGTATAAGAACCGCTTCAGTCTGAAAAACTGAGTCCACCACCTGATTCTGCAGTTTGTAGAACCTCCATCAGCAGCAGTAGCCTGCAGTGGTCGTTTCCTGTGTGACTTTATCAGCCAGAAGTCTTGTGCTTTGTTCACCTGCAGCTTTGCAAACCTAAGCCATTTAGCTATGTTCTTTTAGAGAGAAGAGGATTTTTCTTGCAACCCTTCCAAGCAGCCGTGCTTCTTCAGTCTTTTTTCTAATTGTGATGCCGTAAATGTTAACATTTAACTTGCTCACTGAGGCCTGTAGAGTTCCTGGGTTTGTTTCACAACCTTGTGATGAATTTGCTTCAATGCCCACTCCTAGGAAGACCGTCGTGTTCTCCAGCATATTGACATTATCTGTCCATATTTAGTGATCCCCCACCCCTTGGTTATGGCTCCTGGATATTTCTTTAAGACACTCTGGCTAGCCCAGCCACGCCCAAAAGCGTACATATAAAACAGCTGTGCAAAAAAAACCCCAGCAATTGTTCACCACTTGATTGCACCTTGTTCTTTGTTTGGTACCATATGTCGTGGTGGTGTGTATCCGTTTACCTTTGTGGTGTGGGAGCCTGTCTTGGCAGCCTCCCAGGATTCTGTTGCCCCCAGTCCGAAAAAAAAAAAAAGAAAAAAGAAAAGCTCAGAAGCTGCAGTGATAATATTTGCTGGTGCCTTGTTTTGCGCTCTCACATCCTGCAGTTCCTTCAGTCCCAGATGGAGGAAGTGATCCTACATGGCATGGTGGTGATCAAGGGATTAGGGCAGTTTCTGCTGGACACGAGGCCGACTCCACTTTAATCTCAACGCACCTGAAGGGTACCCAGCAACTTAATATTTGCATGCCAGGGCCCCTGGTTCCCCCGAGACCTGGACTTGTTCCTTGGCACCCTTCGGCTTCCTTCTCCTTCTTCCTTCTCCCTGGAGGATTAGTGAACACCATGCTCTGTTGGTCCACAGGAAATGCTGCAGGTAGTTTCTGGATGGAAAAAGGATGTTCATCTGGCTCAATCCAGCAATCCTGCCGAAGGCCTTGTCCAAATTTTACCTGTTCCAGTCCACTGAGCTACAGACAGCTTCCACTAAGAGCCTGGACCAGGAGGCGGCTCAGTGCCAGGCTGCCCTATGCTCAGGTCTATGAAGGGGGTGGGTGTGGGTTAGAAAAAACCTAAATTTCATGACCAACAAACTGCTAAAACGTCCCTTATTGAGGTTATAGAGATGCTCACATGCTCACAAAAACTCATGTTTTTAGTTTAATTAAGCATAAAATCAATCATACCATTCTGCAAAAGACTGCAACATTTGACTGTTTAAAATAATACATTAACAGTGTAAATGTAATTATGTGAGTTTAGACAGCAGACTTTGATGTTTCCCCAAATTATGCCAACAGTACCTCTCTTTGACTGAATTCAGTTCCTCCTTTTGATCGTTCACCACCATACTGTGAGACAAATATACAGCATGTAAAACAAAAGTCTCAGTGAACAGATTTAAAAAAAGAAGAAGAAATGAGAAACTTCAGGCTTTTATGAAAGATGAGAAAAAATGTTTACTTTGCCTCCTGAAGTTTTTTTTCCATCTCAGCCAAACTGTTCAAAAACATCATAGAGAGGTTATTCACAGTACACACAAAAATTTAGTAGTATTAGTTTCAGAGCAATGTTTATCGAGCTTTTTTAAAATGTAGAAGCTTATGATATGAAGATCATATAGCAAAACAGAGTATAATTCATGCAGTCTATCCTGTGTTCAGCTGTCGAAACTAAACCAGGTAAATGAAGCAATTTAAAACATTTCTGATCAGAAACATCAAATGATTTAAAAAAAAAAAAAGAATAAATCCTTACCTCAGCTCCTGTGGAGCAGCTGCTTTATTATAATCTCTATTTTGAAAGTAAAGAGGAAACACTGATATCACAGATATGTAGGCAGATGATAAATGTCCAGAGAGGAAAAATGCTAAACCGTAGCTGTACACTACATATTCTGTCAAATCATTTCAAACTAACAAAAACTGATAAACAAAACTCTAAATTTCATTCAGTCATTTTCATGTTTAAATGGTTCTAATTAGTGTAAAAATTTTAATCTGCCAGTTTATGCAGATGATAAAGGTTGATATAATGTACTTACCTGCCTTGAGTACTCATCGTGGTGTCTCCTGTTGTGTTTAGTGAAAGTCTTTTTCCAGTCTGACACAAGTACGACTGTTACACTGAACTCCACAGACCAGGGGGTGGAGTTCAGTGAGGTCCGCCCCCTGGTTTGTCCATAAATACTCTGTAACTGCTGCTCTTCAGCACAGTTTCCACAATGGATAACTCATACATCATAGCGATAGACTTTGGCACTGCGTACAGTGGATATGCTTTCAGTCTGACAAAAAGAGAAGCAGAAATTGAACCTCGTTTAAAATACTGGGGTCAACAGGTTTCACTGAGGACCCCAAAGACTCCGACCTGCATCCTTTTTGATGAACATGAAAAATTTCTCAGCTTTGGTTATGAAGCCCAGTCAGCTTATTTTAAAACACGAGGTGATGAAGCCAGAAAGAAATTCTTCTTTGAATGCTTCAAGATGTCCCTCTATGGCAAAGTAAGTGTAAAAATCTGATGATATCAATATTCTTATATTATGGGTTAACACTTTGTGCTTTGTGTTGAATGTTTTAAATGTACTAATAAATAAATAAATATAGCTCTAGCATTTTACTGATCTACCTTACTAAGTGCATTAATGTTAAACATAAGTATTATCTTTTGGCCAGATCATTTTTGAAAAAGCCTTTTAACAGTATAAATAAAGGATATATAGATAGACAGATATCGTTATATACAACTGAAGCTGTAAATGAAGTAATAGGTTTGTAACTTCTGACATGAGAGTCTAAATCAAGCAATTAACAGCTAACAACACGACAGAAGTCCTTTGTCATGTTATTCATATCCAGTCTGCCATCATAGAAGCTTAACAGTGATGTGACAATTGAAGCTGCAAATGGACGGTCAATGAAGGCACTGAAGGTGTTCACTGAAGCTCTGAGACACCTGAAGGAGGACGCTCTGAAATTCATCTCAGAAAATGCTGGTGGGAAGCAGTTTATAGCCTCTGACTTCACCTGGGTGGTGACTGTACCGGCCATCTGGGATCCTTCAGCAAAACAGTTCATGAGAGAAGCTGCGACACAGGTAACAAAGACAATAAACAGATGTACTGTGCAGCTATTTTAAAGCAAAAAATGACTTATTTGCCTTTGATTTTTAGGCAGGTATTGTGACCCCAGGGAAGGAAGACAGACTGGTCATTGCACTGGAACCAGAAGCAGCCTCAGTCTGGTGTAAGAAGCTGCCAGCTGATGGTTTTGAAAGAGAAAAAAATAGTGAAGTCACATTCGAACAGGCTTCAGGAACACAATACATTGTGGTGGACTGTGGAGGTACTCTATGTTTTCATAGTGTAATTTTTCTTACTTTTTATGTTTTTCATGGTTTGAAAGAGGAGTGAAAGAAGCCATTTATTTTCTTTCCATTTACATTCTACTCATACAATTATGTTTTATGCCAAAGTTTACAGGAGTTCAGATAATTTAAGTTTATCAATGTATTATTAATACAATGAAGATAATTTAGGCAGAGCACATCTCCCACATAATGTTGTGTTGTGGATATTTATTTATGTTAGCCTGAGAGGATGAAACTAAAATCATGCAGGTCTCACAGTTAAAACATTAAATCGACCAGAGTTAGTTGATACCAGATAACTAAATTGATATTGCTCCCTGTAGTGGCAATTCCTTTACTTTTGAAAGATCAAACGTCCCACAACCTAAAGTCCACAAGCCACTGCTGCACCGAGGTAATATTTCATACGCAGGCAAAAGAAGTCCATTGTCCAAACCTTTTAGTTGAAAGTTTTGGTTTATTTATCCATCTTGGCAAGCAATAACAAGATCCTTCCTGCTGCTTCTCCTGCTCTGGTAAAAAACCATAGGCCCACCCCAATGCATGCTGGTCCTATACCAGTCTCTTTATTTATAGAAACAAAATGGCCCTACAGCTCTTACTGACTAATTTAACAAAATAACAACAAACAAACAAATCATTTAAAACAAAATATTTACCGACAAATAAACCCCAAAATATAAGTAAACTAACAACAAACTTTAACTAACTTTCAAAAAAAAAAAAAAAAAAAGAACAAATAGCTCCAACACTCCCAAAATTTAGAGAATCAAATACAGGGAAGTAAAACTAAGAAAACACGAGCATTAGGGGGGTGGAGGAGAGAATGATTTGTAAAGATGCTATCACTTGTCACTTTTATTTTTAATTACTTCTTGTGTGTTGCAGGTGGAACCATTGACATCACTGTTCATGAAGTCCTGGAGGGAGGAGCCCTGAAGGAGCTGCACAAGGCCTCAGGAAATGATTTTGGGGGACAAACTGTGGATAAAAAATTCAAAGAGTTTCTCAGAGAAATCTTCAGTGATAGTTTGTGGGATGAATATGAAAAAGAGGATCCAGGAGAGCTGCAGAAGATGATGTATGATATCTCAGTTTTAAAAGAGAATGATGATGATGTGGACATCAGCTGCCCATATAACCTGGGTGAAATAGCAAAAGAAAAGCAGAAAATGGAAAAGTTTTTTGAATCAGTGAGAGGTGTTTCCTGGAATCGAGGATCCATCAAAATCTCAAAAGAGAAAGTAAGATCTTTCTTTGCTGAGAGTCTGAATGGCATCACCAAGAGTCTCAGAGAAATCCTGAAGAAAGATTTCAGGGTTGAGTACATTCTGTTAGTCGGAGGCTACGCTAGAAGCCTGATTCTGCGTCAGCATATTTCCAATCAGTTTAGTGGTCAGTGTAAAGTTCTGTGTCCTTCTCATCCTCAAGAAGCAATCATGAAGGGAGCTGTGCTGTTTGGAAGAAACCCAGCATTGGTGGCATCTCGAATAAGTGCCTTTACTTATGGGGTTTCTTTGTCTCTTAAGTTTGAAGCATCCAATCATAGGGCAGACAAGAAATACACAAACAAAGAGGGTGAGTGGTGTGATGGTATTTTCTGTGTACTGGTGAGGGAAAATGAGGAAGTGGGCTGGGATAAAACCAGTGAGTACAGCTGCACTCCAATAGAAAGAGATCAGACAGCGATTACCTTTGCATTTTATCGCACAGAGAGAAAAATCCAAGATCTAATGTATGTGGATGAGTGGGGAGTAGAGAACATTGGTTCTATTATTCTTGAGTCACCTGTCACAGCACGCGGCATGAATCGTGAAATCAAACTACAAATCAAGTTTGGTGCCACAGAAATGACGGTCACAGCCATAGACGTAGATTCAGGTTCAACTGTTAAAACTGAGCTCGACTTCATGGCTAAATCAAAGAGATCATTCAGAAACAACGTGGCAGAAGTGAATTCATGAAACATTATGGACAAACAAATAAATATATTGATGTTAGAGTCACTGCTGTCCTTAAGCTATAATAGGTACTCTAGCAGTTTCTTTTCTGTATCACACAAGTAGTGAAAACATCTTTCTTCTTATGATAATGAGAACCTGTGTGCAGTTACACTGAAGTTTATTAAAGCATTTTTGTATTATTACGATTAAAAATGTACAGATCATTCTTACAGCCAACAAGTGTGTGTGTGTGTGTGGGGGGGGGGGGGGGGGGGGGGGGGGATGCACAGTTCTGCATCCTTGCTCATCGAGCTTGGTGTTGCATGTTAGTGATTTATAGAGGGAAATGGGAAAAATATGGCTGCATGAAATTGTCTTCATCAGTGCATGTGTGAGTTAAGGGTGGTTATGGCCTTTGGAAATAAACAATAGGGGGCCCGTGTCCCTCTTGGGGGGACACTCCCATAGGGTTTAAATCTGGGACTCTCCACCATTTGACTCTAGATCTGAAGAAGCTTCTTGAAACTTAGAGAAGTCCAGACGCTTTTCTTTCCATTTACATTCTACTCATACAATGATGTTTTATGCCAAAGTTTACAGGAGTTCAGATAATTTAAGTTTATCAATGTATTATTAATACAATGAAGATAATTTAGGCAGAACACATCTCCCACATAATGTTGTGTTTTGGATATTTATTTATGTTAGCCTGAGAGGATGAAACTAAAATCATGCAGGTCTCACAGTTAAAACATTAAATCGACCAGTGTTAGTTGATCCCACTGGTTGATACCAGATAACTAAATTGATATTGCTCCCAAAATTTAGAGAATCAAATACAGGGAAGTTAAACTAAGAAAACATGAGTTTGGTGCTGGTGTCCTTACACATTTGTGTATAGTTCTTTGTATTCACCAGTGAGTGATAAAGGTTGTAAAGTCTGGAAGCATTTTTGCTTTATTACCATTAAATTATTACCATTAAAAATGTACAGATCATTCTTACAGCCATTTAAAGCAGACACGGACTTCCCCAAGACATCAAACTATATAAATAAAACTTGTGTATAATTCAATCCACCTTGACACACCTGGAATTTTGATTTCTCTTTTTCTTTTCTTCATAAAAATGCTAAACTGTCCCTTAAAGTCCAAAGAATTTGCTTATTTCAAATCCTTCAAAATGTATAATTTTTAATATTTTTATTAGCGTATGGTTCCTGCATATATGTTTTACAATCTACCCAGTGAGTCAACAATTCTTAAATAATTTAACCAAAATTACATAGAACAAAATGTAAATAATGTTATTGAGAAGTTAATTTGAAGAATTACTTCTATTACTTTAATTTGAATGATAATTGGGACATAAACAGTTACATTTATCCAATCTGGGGGAAAAAAGGTTGATGTTTTTTCTTCCCTAATAAGTGTGAAAATGTTTTCCCCCCTTGGAAGGTCACAGTTACTGCTATCAGTGCTCATTGCTAATACCTAATAATAACTAGACCCTGTATCATAATGATCCTGTACAACACCCATTATTGCTTGTTTGACCACAATAAAGGGCTTTAATGTGTTGTTTTAAAGTCATTGTTCAATAAAATATTTTATTTTTTTAAGTTATGAACATGTTTCTTCCTGTAAGGAAATTAGTTGTCTTTATAAGCTGTGGACTCATCGCATTCCCTTATATATAATGAGGTGGAGTAGGAGGGTCTTCGTCCACTTCCAGTAACAATAACAAACTAATTTCTTGGTTAGTTTTGTAACTCACCAAAATGACCAATCACATTGTCTAAACGATCATGACATTTGGTAACAAATCCTTTCCAGTTTAAACCAACTAGAAAACTCTCAAAACCACATTACCCTTATTATCAGTGTCAAACTATGCTGTGAACAACAGGTAAACAGAAAATTATTTAAGAATTTTCTCATGAAATTATTGTAAAAAAAAACAAAATTGCTTTATTTTACAATCTTTATGACTCTGGAAGTGAAATTTAATAGTGGTAAAGTTACCTGTTTACCGACTGCCAGAAGCAGTTCCAGGCTTGAGATCCAGTGGAGACTGATCTCCACTCTCCTGAGCTGACCACCCGATCTGCTGAACTGCTAACAGACACATTTAATGAGATCATCGGATGTAAATTAACAGCTGGACCTAAAAACAAATGCAAGCTCTCAACCCTTAAATGTTAAATTTCTTTCTTACTTTTCAGATATGTTCACTGCAGTGGATGCCTGGTTGTGTGTTGCTTAACTGTGGAACATGTGGCACCAGGATGACCTACAGGAAGTATGTGAATTTGACACTTGTGGGATGTCCTGGAGAGACATGTCTGATCCATGGAGGCTCACCTCACGGCTTACAGGACTTTTGCTAACATCTTGGTGTAGATGCCACAGTACCTTCAGGGGTCTAGAGGAGTCCACGCCTTAACAGGACAGGACTGTTTGGCCAGCAAAATGGGGACAAACACGGTGGTAAGCAGATGGTCATAATGTTATGCCAATTTGGTGTGTAAAAATGTACATAAATAAATTTTCAAAGACTCAAAAAAAAGTCCAAACTGTCGTTTTTGTTTGTTTTTAATTGATTTCGATATAAAACTCATAAACAGGAACTCTGTCACTTTATTATATTTCATTACAATAAAAACTTAAGTTATATCAGTTTAAAAATGTATAAACATTGATTGATTAGAATAAAATTTATTACTGAAGAAGTTTCTTAGCTGATTTCTAACAGCTGTATTGTTAGTCAATGTCCAACAGAGGGCAGAGCAGCACTGTAAAACAGTGTAAAGCAAAGCAGAAAAAAATGGTGAAGCATTTAATTCCATCAGTGTCTTATCCTAGTAGCACACAATCACAAAACAACAAACAGAGGCATCCCAGATTCATGAAACCTCTTGAGGACAACAAACTCGCCATCAACACTAACAAGACAAAGGAGATGAGAGTGGACACGACAAAGAACAGGAGGACTCACCAGCTGCTTTTTATCCAGGGCCTGGTCGTCTACATCTCTGAGGACCTCACGTGGACACTGAACACCACACAGCTGGTCAAGAAGGCTCACAGGGGCTGTATTTTCTGAGGAGGCTGAGGAAATCTGGTATGATGGCCAAGATCCTCAGCAGGTTCTACAGCTGCACCGTGCAAGCACCCTGATCAGCTGCATCACTGCATGGCACGGCAGCAATACTTCTATGGACCGTAAACGCCACAAACGGTGAAACTGTTTCCTGGTTGTTGATGTTTGTTTCTAAAGATGTTGTTGATGAGACTTTGTAGAAAGCAGCTGGTCTGAGTGATGTGATCAGAGTGCAGTAGATAATGTCTGACAGCAGTTTGAAGAGGAAATGGATTCTGTTCTGTTCTTCACTCATCACCTACCTGACAGCTGACACCTCACACCTGTTTCTCACCTGCAGGTCAGACAGGAGGACACACATACTACAGTGAAAACTCAACGCTGCTTTGCAGCCATCTACATTCATTGTATTCTTTCTTTGAACTGTGAGTAAAGTAGCGTATCACATCAACCAGAGATGGTTGTATATCCATCCATTCACTTCCGCTTATCCTTTTCAGAGTCGCGGCTGTCAGCTGTCATAGGGCGAGAGGCAGGGCACACCCTGGACGGGTCGCCAGTCTGTCGCAGGGCTAACACACAGGGACAGACAACCATTCACACTCACATTCACTTGCACATTCACACCTAGTGGCAATTTGGATTATCTAATTAACCTATCCCCACAAGCTGCATGTCTTTGGACGGTGGGAGGAAGCCGGAGTAACTGGAGGGAACCCAAGCAAACACGGGGAGAACATGCAAACTCCACACAGAAAGACCCCGGCCTGATGGTGGAATTGAACTCAGGACCTTCTCGTTGTGCTGTGAGGTGACTTTTGTTGTGATTTGGTGCTATATAAATAAAATTGAGACTGCTGCATCAGTAAAGGACTTATAATAAGGGCATTATAAATACAATGTCATGCACATGTGCATCTTGTAAGCTCTGTGAGGAAATGATCTTCAACCTGGAAGTCTAAAGTATGAATGTGGACTTTATGCTATCAGTTGTAATCCTGTAAAAATTGAAATGGCACATTGTCTGATTTCAGGGCATCATCGGTATTATTATGTGTTGAATTACGAAAACTAACAGCAAAAGGGCAGGAGATGCACGAACAAGAAGCCAAGAAAAATGAAAGGTCATTTAGCAAGGCATATAAATCCTGGAAGGAGTTAGCAAGAGGTATTAGAACAAAACTAAAAGGTTTCTGCTCAAAGGAAGACCTATTTTGAACACAAATGGACAAATAGACAAAAAAGCTCAAAAAGTCACAAAAAAGCTGCTGCTAACTTCTCAGGTTCACTTTAACAAAGAAGAAGAAATAATAATAAATAATCTTCCATCCACTGCAGAACTCCAGATTCCTATTTTATTGCATTAAGTGGTGTTTCATGCACACCTGCTCTTCATCTGCCCCTGCCTCACTGGACGAGGAGGATGTCTGTGGAATTCTTTTTATGTTCTCTGAGGTTCACATAGCAAGGTTTCCCTAAAATGTGGCCAATGTGTCTATGCACTTTGTAAAAAGTTACACAGTAATAAAAGTCAAAGGTGGCAGCAGAGGGGCTTCAATTTGCTCAACCCATGGTTTTCTTCTGACCTTGAGTCTGTCCCCAGCTTGGTTGCCTTCAACAGGCCTCATGTCCCATCAGTGATATATTCGTATACTGTATAGTAAAATATGAATCTCTTTGTTACTTTACTGCTAATATATATAACTGCTGATATTTACTGACCTAGTAAGAGAGAGGCAGCAGGAGCAGGCCTACATTTTACTGCATTTAAGGCCTGAGGCCCACAGATCATACAACAAGTGAGAAGTGAGAAGACAAGTGAAAAGTGCTCAAAGTCCTTGACTTATCAGTGTTTATGTTTTTAAAAAAATGAATGAAAAGTGAAATAATTTCAACATATTTTAGGAGCTTGTTAAATTCTATACTTACCGTTCAACTAAATGTGTCCTCTTTAAATGCTATAAGCTGGTTATACACATGCATAGATCAAGAAATATGATCATTACAACAGACAAGCAGCTCTGATCGCATCCAGACTCTACACGCAGAGATAAGCATGAAAGTTGTATTGATCACAGTTTTTACTCATGTATATCTCTTCTTATAGAGGAGGGAGAGTCCAAAGACAGATGAACATAAACTTGATGTGATTTCACCTGGAGCCATTTCTCATAAAGCACCTCCAGAAGCTTCCAGATAAACTGCATTTTGTATGACTGAAACACATCTGCATAGATGTCTGTTAGGAGCAGTGCACACGTCATGAATGTCAGAAGTCCGCATAAATGTCATTCCTGAGCTCTGACCTATAGAGGTTCCCAAAGCTCCAGCAGCTGTTTATCTTGTAATGAACTAATTTGTTTAAATTGATTTGTTTCTATCTGCATATTAAGAGAAAATCAGCAGTGAAGCTTCTGTTGGTCCATCTCAGACACACACAGTGATCTTTATGGCATTAATAGGGTTTCAAATGACTTAAATCACCAATTCATAATAACCTATTTGAATAGCCAATGAAATCCCCTGGATTCTTTTATTCTTTTTCTTGATCTTTGTGAGGATTTACGTTAGAGAGACTAAAAGTTTCTCCACTCTGATACACTTGGGTCAGTGCATATTCATGGTCAGAACATAAAGAAGAAAACAGACTTCAGTGTTCTTGTCTGTGCCTGCAGAGCCCATCTTTAAAAACAGCTGCTGTAAACCTTCACAGCTCTCAGAAAGTGAGACGTGTTTTCTTGAGGATACTTGTTCACAGTGATTTATGATTAAAAGAAGCTACACACAAAAATACCCAGTGTAGAGAGAAGACAAGAGGGGAGCAGCATGAGTAGAGACTTAGATCTAAATAGTTGAAGTTAATTGAATTGATCAGACTCAACAGTGTATTTTACAAACCACTGAACGTGTGATTTCTTATCAGCTAGCAGCTGAATGCATTCCAGTCAAGTTCACATTACTGTGTGTGTGTGTGTGTGTGTGTGTGTGTGTGTGTGTGTGTGTGTGTGTGTGTGTCAAGACAGATTTTGTTTGTGGGTCTTTACTTTTCATCACCTTCACACATTCCTCCTGTCAGTCAATACTCAGGGTTTGATAAATATGCTTATTGTTTATTTTATTTTCACTTACTGAATACGGGACAGACTTGACTGGGGGAAAGAAGGGGAGAAAGAAAGAGGGAAAGAGAAACAGCTGAGAAGAGGGACGGGGGAGAAGGGCAAAAGACAAAAACCAACAGAATGGGCAGAAAAAAAAAATAAAAAAAAATGCATATATCAATCACCTGGATCACCTGCTGAGAAAGAAAAAAGAAAGCAAGCAGAAGAGAACAAGAGTAATAGAATAAACAACATCACAATGATATATGGGAATATGACAGTAAATACTAAATGTTAAACATTATTGTGCAGCACATAAGATCAACAGAACACAGTGTGCTTTGAGGTAGGAGCCAAAAAGGGTGTAGTTTGTGGGTGTGATCACCCGTGTGCACACCTGTGAGCATGGACGCGCTTGTTTTTTGTTTTTTTAAAAGGTTCCTTCATGTAATAATCTGCTAGAGGGTGTGGGGGGGCCACAGCCCCGTCCTCCAGGGCGTGAAGCAGGTGTGGAGGAGATCAAGACTCCAGACATCCAGAGGCCCCCAGAACACAAGAGACCAAGGAAGACCAACAGAGGGGCAGCTGCGCCACTGTCCCGGAAAGAGCTGAGGAGAGTCCCAGATGAGGGCTCACTCAGCAGCCGTGGAGCAGAAGCCAGGGGGAGTTGCAGTGACGCGCCCGTGAGCTCCGCCGGCAGCCAGCTGCGCCTGAGTGACCGAGCCCCAGGCCGAGAGGCCGGGGGCACCCCACCTCCGAAGTGGCCCGAGCGAGCCCCAGGCTCCAGGCCCCGATAAGCGGCCGCCAAGGAGTGAGCCGGTGTGTACCTGGACGCCCATCCCCGGACACAAAGAACCACCAACGCACCGATGTCTGAGGGGGTCCGCCACTGGCAGGGGAAGTGGTGGTAGGGGGAGATAGGCCTCCAAACCTTGGAGGGCCTGAGATGTCCCCAGAGAGGTGGCGCCTGACACCCAACCCGACATATAGACACAGACATACAGGCACACACAGATACAAACATCCATTCCCACCCTCATGCTCTCATATGCACTTACTCCACACTCAACCAACGTGGAGACAGACATAAAGGTTCAAGGTTCAAGGTTCTTTATTTGTCACATGCATAGTTATACAAGTATAACACACAGTGAAATGTAGCCTGACACGCTCCTCGACATGTGCAAAAATTGGGGGGGGGGGGGGGGGGGGGGGTGTAGATGAAGAACATTATATATATATATATATATATATATATATATATATATATATATATACAGACATATAGTATATACACTGGGTGAATGTGCAGTAGTAGCAGCAAGCAGGTGAATTCTGTATATTAATATGAATAGACATTTGACTATTTTACAGGATAGACAATATAAACATATTTAAAATTAAAGGAATTGAAATGTACATTGTGCCTTGGTTTAGAGTGTCTGGAAGAGAGTCCTGTCTCAGTCAATTATAGATGATGTGAGAGGGCGGGTGTGTGTGTTTAGGGCACGGATGGCTTGGGGATAGAAGCTCCTCTTGAGTCTCTCTGTCCTTGCCCGGAAGATGCGGAACCTTCTACCAGATTGCAGAAGTTGCAACAGTTTGTTGCCAGGATGGGACGGGTCCTTCAGTATCTGCGCTGCTCTAGTCCGGCATCTCCTGGTGTAGGTGTCCTGAAGCGGGGGGAGAGCAATCCTGCAGCAGCGTTCTGCTGTACGGATCACTCTCTGGAGAGCTTTTTGGTCCTTCACACAGCTGTTCCCAAACCACGATGTCATGTTCTGTGTGAGGATGCTCTCCACAGCGCCTGTATAGAAAATCCTGAGGATCTTTGGAGAGACCCTGAACTTCCTCAGTTGTCGTAGGTGATACAGGCGCTGCCTAGCCTTTTTGGTCTGGACCTGAATGTGGGCAGCCCATGTCAGGTCTGAGGAGATGTGGACACCAAGATACTTGAAGGACTGCACCCTCTCCACTGGAGCTCCATTGATGATAATGGGCTTGTAGTCTCTGTGCTGACTCCTTCTGAAGTCCACCACCAGCTCCTTGGTCTTGCTGACGTTCAGCTGGAGGTGGTTGTCATGGGTGGCCACACAGTCTGAAGTGTAGAGGGAGTAGAGCAGTGGCGAGAGGACACATCCCTGAGGTGCTCCTGTGTTGATGGTGATGCTGTTGGAGAAGCACCTGCCCACCCTCACCACCTGAGTTCTGCCAGTGAGGAAGTCCAACACCCACTCACACAGACGGCTGTTAAGTCCCAGATCCCTCAGCTTTGTGAACAGTCTGCAGGGCACTATTGTGTTAAACGCTGAACTGTAATCAACAAACAGCATTCTCACATAGTTACCCTGTTTCTAAGAGACGCTGTACACACGATCACACTCCCCAAGCGTACTCTACAAACCGGGTCTAGGTGCCCCCGCCCCTGGAGGGGGGAACTGCACCCAGACCCAGGTGGTGTTTCCCTTTTCCCTGCGGTGGGGGGAGGCAGACCGCCCCGACTCCGCAGCAGCAGGAAGGCTCCACACTCCAGACCGCAGTCAGACGGCCAACTCCTCCTCCTAGCCCCCCTGCTCCAGCAGGTCGCAGGGAACGGGGGTGAGAGAAGACTCCAAACCTCCCTCCACCCGCTCATTGTAATGTTGATGCATGTGTGTTCTAAGGTGCATTTAAAACCCAGGAGGGCATGGAGCTACCTGCCAGAGAGCAGCAGGTAAGCGCATGGTCCCTCCCGCTAGCCCTCAATGTCTACGTGTATTTAAAATTGAGAGGTGGGCAACGATGCCAGGGGTGGGGTGTACACCCTGATGGTACTTTGGACTCCGTGTATCGTGCCCACCCCCAAGATCCTATATGTATGTGTAATGAGAGTGTGAGTAATGTGAATGTCTAAGTTGTGGGATAAAATTGAGGCAGAGGCAGCCAGAAGGGGACAGAGGGGGGGGTAGCCTCCTCTGCACCCTGGTGACATACCCCTACTCCAAGGCCCTGCATGTGTGGGTGGTTGTGGTGGAGCGGGAAGAGGGAGGCAGCTGGAGATGGGGAGGGAAGGAAGGGAGGGGCAAGTGACCCCTCCCTGGGGCCAGCTCCCCCGCTGAGCCCAGTAGGCACCCCCATACTCCGCGACCCGCCAGGGAAAGGGGGCCCAGGCCCATCCAGACCGGGGCCCAGCGCAGCAGCGCCGCCCGGCCCCACAGAGCCCGGGACAGTCCACCCAACCCCACCACAGAGAAAACTGCACCCACCCCACCATCCACTCATCTTCCAGACTACATAAGACAATAAACACCCAGGCTGAGATCTTCCTCCACCTCTCCTGTATCTCCCCCTCCTGCAGAGGGAGCTCCTGAGGAGAGGAAAGCTCCTGCAAGATGTGACAATCTCCCCCACCAGTTGAAGAGCCCCCCAGGTGGCTCGACGCACCGGCGGCACCCTGCTCCAGGGCTGGGCCCCCATGCACCCACCCGCCCACAACCCCGGCAACACACCAACCAGGACCCAAGCCCCCGAGGCCCGGTCCGGGTCCCAGCCCAGAGACGGAGCGCCCCCAGAACCTCACGCCCATCCCGGACCCACCCAGGGCCAGCCAGGCTACCAGGTCAGTAACCCACGCCCGTCAGCACAGACCCTCCCCTAGCCCCGCTGCACGCAGCCGCGAGGAAAGAGTCACCGGAGAGCCAACAGAGCCCCTAACCGGACATGACCGCTACCCCGGGTTGAGCCCCCCAAGGAAGATGCCTCCGGGGAACCCCCCGACGCCCCAAGCCTGTCCCTACCCCCACACCAATCACAACAGTGAAGGCGGGACCAAACTATGACCCCCCACCCCCACTAGGTGATGGAGCCGATCAAAGGAGCCCAGAGCAATTGATCTGATGTGGTGGCAGAGGCTGTATCAAGACGAATGTAATCTAATAGATAATTTCTATATTGGTTAGAATTAAGATTATTTTTATTTTTCCAGTTCATGAGGACTGTTTTCTTGGCTATGCATAGGGCAGTGAAAACCATATGGGCGATATTCTTTTCTGAAGTGACACTATCTAAGCTGCCCAACAAACACACTAAGGGGGAAGTTGGAATGTTACATTTCAGACACTTCGATAAGTCTTCACATATCTCGCGCCAAAACTTCTGAACTGGTGGACAGAACCAAAGAGCGTGGATATAATTGTCCGGTGAATTGGTTTGGCAGTGTGAGCAGTTGTTGGTAGACGTAAAGCCCATCTTGAACATCCGATGACCTGTATACATGTACTCTATGTAATATTTTGTATTGAATTAATTGAAGACTGGGATTTCTAATTAGATGAAAGGTTTTTAAGCAAATCTGAGACCAGAAGTTTAGGTCTAAGTTAACTGATAAATCCGCTTCCCATTTTGCAATAGGAAGTGATATTGATTCATCTGTTTTAGAAAGCATTCTGTATATTTTGGATAGTAATTTGGGGGGTTTAAGAGTAAGAAATTGAACCACACTTGGTGGTGTTTGTAGTTCAACTTGACCCGGTTTAAATTTTTTTTTTACTATGGATTTAATTTGTTGATATTCTAAAAATCTTTTCTTGTTGATCCCATATTGTGTAACTAGTCCGTCAAATGAAATAAATTCTGTTCCTTCTAGTATATGTTCTAAATATTTGATTCCTTTATCACTCCAATCTGAAAAGTTTATCATATTATTGTTTTGTAATATGTCAGGGTTGTTCCAGATAGGTGTACGTTTGCATGGGATTAATGAAGACGCCGTCAATTTTAGAAACTCCCACCATGCTGTCAGAGAAGAGCTGATGTTGATACTTTTAAAACATTCATGTCGTTGGATGTTTGAGCTGATAAATGGTAGGTCTGAGATCTCTAGATTATTGCAGAGTGCTTGTTCTACATCTAGCCAAGGTTCATCTAAGAGGGTGTGTTTTAGCCATCCTGAGATAAACTGAAGCCTGTTGGCTAAGAAGTAGTGCTGAAAGTTAGGCAGTTCTAGTCCTCCTTTATCCTTGGTCTTTTGTAGTGTTTTTAAGCTTATACGTGGGGGTTTATTTTTCCAAAGGAATTTGGACATACATGAATCTAGAGATCTGAACCAATCTTGTGGCGGTTTAGTTGGGATCATTGAGAATAAATAATTTATTTTTGGTAAGACCATCATTTTTATAGCGGCAACCCTTCCCATGAGTGATATGGGTAGACATTTCCATCTAGCCAGATCATCTTCTACCTTCTTTAAAAGTGGGATATGGTTTAATTTAGTTAGATCTGCAAGCTTGGGAGAAACATTAATACCTAAATATTTTATATTTCCCGATTGCAGTGGTGTAGAAGAGGAATTATGGAAGGAGCAATTAATCGGTAGGACTGTAGATTTTGACCAGTTAATTGAGTAATCTGATATTCTTGCAAAAGAGTTTATCAAGTCAATCACCCCAGAGATATTGGTTTGTGAATTTTGGAGAAAGAGTAACACATCATCCGCATAAAGGCTGATTTTATGTTCCACGTTCTTGCATTTTATGCCCTTAATTACTGAATTCTGTCTAATTGCTGCTGCTAGTGGTTCAATAAAAATTGCAAATAGTGAAGGGGAGAGTGGGCATCCCTGCCTGGTGCCCCTCAAGAGACAGAAGCTGGAGGATGTCTGGTCATTTGTTCTAACACAAGCTGTTGGGGAATTATATAATATTTTTAACCAGTTTATGAAAGAGGATCCAAAACCAAATTTGTGTAAAGTTGCAAATAGAAATTTCCAGTTAACTCTGTCAAATGCTTTTTCTGCGTCTAAAGAGAATATTGTAGTTTCTAGGTTTTTACTGTATGAGTAGTCTATTAAATTAAGTAATCTACGTGTATTTGTTGATGAGTGCCTACCTTTTATGAAACCAGTTTGGTCAGGATGAATTAAGAGGGGGGTTATTTTCTCCAGTCTCTTTGAGAGAGCTTTGCAGATTATTTTAAGGTCTACATTTATAAGGGATATTGGACGATAGCTTGAGGGATATACAGGGTCTTTGCCTGGTTTTAGCAGGAGATTAATGTTTGCAGAATTCATATTTGATGGAAGTCTGCCCTTTTCTTTAATTTCCAACAACGTTCTGTAGAAAACTGGTGCTAGAATCGACCAGAATTCTTTGTAGAATTCTGCAGGAAAGCCGTCTGGACCTGGAGCCTTATTATTGTGCATACTTATCAGGGCTTCCTGGAGTTCACCTGGTGTCAGTGGTGAATCCAGTGCCATTGCTTGAGTGTCCAATAATTTTGGAAGAGTTATGTTGTCCAAAAACTGATCAATTTCTTTTTTAGATGGGTTTATTTGTGGTGAATACAACGTTTTATAGAAATCCCTGAAAATGTTGTTTATTTGTATCGGTTCATATAATGTGTTCCCAGATGAATCTTGAACAGCACATATAGTTGTTTTTTCTTTATTTATTTTTAGCTGGTTTGCTAGAAATTGACCGGATTTATTACCATGTTCATAATTTTGTAGGCGTAGTCTTTGTACTAAGAATTTTGTTTTTTTATCAATTATCTCATTTAATTCTAGTTTTGTTTTGCGTATTTTGTTCAATGTTTCCTGATCTTGGTGGGACGCGTAGGCTTCTTCTAGTGATTTGATGTTTTTTTCTAATTCCTGAATATTTTTGTTTTCTTTTTTCTTTTTATGTGATGAGAAAGAAATTATTTTACCTCTCATCACAGCTTTCCCTGCTTCCCATAGAACAGAAGCTGATGTTTCGGGAGTGTCATTATAGTTCAAATATGAAGTCCACTCTTTTTTAAAATATTTAATAAAGTCTTCATCTTTAAGTAGTGATATATTAAATCTCCAGTTTTTTCTTGGCGTAATATTATTCTTGTGCATTAGTGTTAAAGATACAGGACCATGATCGCTGACAGCTATAGGGTGAATCTCAGTGTCTGAAATGTCATTCAGCAGTGAGCTGCTGACCAAAAGATAATCCAGACGAGAGTAGGAGTGATGGACATGTGAGAAAAAAGTATATTCCTTACTGGTGGGGTGAAGGGAGCGCCATGCATCGCAAAGACCAAAGTCGCTCATATATTGTTTGATTATATTTGTGGACTGCCAATTACGCTGAGTTCCTGCTGTATTGAGCCTATCCATGTCTTCATTTAGTCCAAGGTTGAGGTCGCCTCCAAGAACAAGTGTGCCATCTAAGTGTTCAGAGAGTGCACTGAAAAAACCGTGAAAGAATGAGGGATCATCAACATTTGGACCATATACACTTGCAATACATAGCTTTTTATCAAGTATAGATAGTTTAATGATTAAGAATCTACCCTCTGGATCTATAACTGTATCGAGTACTGTGAAATTAATATTTTTATGTATTAAAATTGCTACTCCCCTTTGTCTAGAATTATAACAAGCTGAGAACACATTAGGAAACTCAGGTGTTTTAAGTTCATTCGAACCTCTAAGAGGTCTGTGGGTCTCTTGTAATAGGACAACATCCGCCTGTAGTTTTTTGAGTTGGTTAAATATTTTTAACCTCTTTTCTCTGGAGCCAGCTCCATTTATATTCCATGTAATGAACCTCAGTGTACCCATAGATGTTTGTGTATAACTAGGGATGTATGCTGTGTGCGTCGCTTAGACAGGTGGAGAGAATACGTCACTTGTTCATAAATAAAGAGAAGGAGAGAGAGAAAAAATGTGTGGCGAGATGCTCCCTGAGTCTGACTTTGTGTATGTGTATGCATAGTTACTAATATGAGTAGGCTTGGCTTAAGTGTGTGTGTATCTTATATGACTGTGTGCGCTGTCTGACTGATGTAAATGTGCTGCCGTTGAGCGCATGGTGCGTATGTGTCGAAATAAAGGATGTTTGTGGATGAGTGTCGAAGCAGGTGATCGAGGCAGTAAAAGGAATAAAGAAAGAAACCAAGGACAGGGGTGAGCAGCATAAAACCAAGAGGGGGAAAAGAGAGGAGGAAAAAAAAACGAGAAAAAAAAAACAAAAAAAACAAAACGTAAACATTCCAATGAAATCACTGACGGAGAGTGACGGTGTTAATTCTGCTATGAAATCACACTTTAAGATGCGATTTGATACCGGTAAGTTAAACAGATGTTAATGCAAGTTAGTGTGAGTGGATAGGGAAAGGGTGCAGCTGATTCTTATCTGGTGTGAGGTTAATACAGCCACGGAGTGATGTTGGGGTCGCGGTGGAGCTGTCCGTCCACGTACAGCCGGTCCACAGCGATGACAGCGCGGGAGCCCTTCTGGATGAAGCCGCGTCGGATTGGGAAGAGGACCCTGCGTCGTTCCAAGATCTCTTTGGGGAACTGGTCGTTCACGCTGAAGTCCGTTCCTTTTAATTCCCTGCCGCGGCTTTTCACATGTTGCTTTTGTTTGAAGTGGCCGAATTTGGCCACGATAGGACGTGGTCTCCCGGCTGTAGCCCGAATGGTGCCGAGGCGATGTACCCGATCGAAGACGATGTTCTTCACAGTGTCCTCCGGCAGCTTCAGGTGGGTTTTGATGAAGCTTTTTACCGTGGTCTCCGCGTCCTCTCCAGCGGCTTCTGGAATACCAGAAAATACCAGATTATCACGCATGCTACGAGCTTGTAGATCGATAACTGTTTCTTTTATTTTTTTATTTTCTCTATTGAGCTGGGTAACATTATCTGTGAGACATTTCACCGACTCCCTTAGCGTGGCATTTTCAGCAGCAAGCGTTTCCACCTGCTTCTGGCTGTACTCCAGGGATTCTCGCAAGCATTTAAATTCTCGGTGAAGAATCTCCACCAAGGACAGCCTTGCGTCGAAACTGGACAATCGCTTGTCGATTGACTCCAATATGTCGGCAATATCTTTGCCGGCTGGCGATGTTGAGCCGGGGGAATCTGCCGGGCGTTGTCTTTTCGACGACGGCGTCTCAGCTTTGGCCGGGGAAGCTGCACACGGGCCCTTCTTCATCACGAGATCCTGAAAGCACTGATCAATATAATCTTGGAGAGTCTCTAAACTCTCCTCGTTGTTCTCCAGGGTGTTGGAGATTATTTAGACAAATAGTGTTAGTTATAAGACAATTGATAAGTGTATTTGGTAATGCTGAAGCTTAAATGAATTTGTTCAAATCTAAACTACCATTTGCTTTAATTTTCCGCCAAAATCTCCGGCGTCTGACGTCAGTTACAACATGAGTCGCTTACCTTGTCCGTCACTTCCCAATAAAAGGTGAATCAAATGGACCATTACGGCAAGGCTGGGATGGTCAGTTTGGTAAAGTAAATCCGTTGGGCATCTTTCTTTGCCTTTAGACAACAATTCTGATGGCAAAAGAGCCAAACGGGACAGGCCAAAAAAGAAAAAAAAAAAAAGATAAATATGCTTAAAGAGCAGAATAAATGTTAGAAATCCATAAACAAATGTCTGTCCTGTTTATAGGTACAGCTCATAGTGTTTATTACTGACCTCCAGAGTCAACTTTATAACTTGTTCACTT
The DNA here is from genome assembly GCF_900408965.1 of Simochromis diagramma. Taxonomy (NCBI): domain Eukaryota; kingdom Metazoa; phylum Chordata; class Actinopteri; order Cichliformes; family Cichlidae; genus Simochromis; species Simochromis diagramma. The sequence goes on from NW_024387368.1 coordinate 145,067, forward strand.
TTTCTGTGTAGCTCAGTTGTTGCAACTGTCAAGATACCTGAGTCTGTTGACCCAGTGTTTTGAGTTTTAGATTATTTTAGTGTTTTTGGTTCATTTTTAAGTTTCCCTCACCCTTTAGGCATTTCATATTTGCGTGCCTTATGTTATCAAGTTCATGTTGTCATATCTGCAGCCAATCCTGTTTTATTGTCAAAGTCCCTGTCCTGTGTGCAGTGTGTCTAGTTTTGCTTCCCCTTGTCTCGCCAGGTCTGATTTGTGTTCCCACCTGTTCCCCATCCTCCCATTATCTTGCTGTGTACTTATGTCCTCTGTCTTTCTTTGTTCAGTGTCAGGTTGTCTGTTGTTCCTCGGCATGTTTCCGTGCCTATGTGTTGCCAGGATTTTCCATGTTCAGGTTTTTTATCACGTTCAGGGTTTTGTTCTTTCTGTTTTGGGTCTCCCAGTTTAGTTCTAGTTAGTTTCTTTCCATTCTGCATTTGCCTTTTGTTTTTGTACCTTTTTCATCAGCCTTATTAAACAGTTAACCTTTTGTTAATATCAAGTTTTGTTCCGAGTCCCTTTGTGTTCGCATTTTGGGTCCACTCTTCCCAAATTCATACAGTCTGCTTCAGCACACTGCAACGGCAACTTTATAACTTGTGCACTTTTTTCTGTGTATTTAACAGAGTAAAACCTGCAGCAAAGCTTAATCCATCTGAGTAATGAACAATGAGTTATATGTCATTAACATGTTTTTATGGATTAAAATAGAAGAATAAATGTTGGAAACTTTCCAATTGACCAACAGTTGCTGCAGGCTGTGGGTGGCATCGGTGAGCCACTGTCAATATGTGACATATTGAAATCGCGTTTGAATTTGCGCTTGTTTTTTTGCTTTCACTTTGCAATCGTGCGAACTGTGTATAGAGAGCGACAGCACTGATCTGTGAGTGATGATAATTTGTGCACCAATTCCTCTGACATCGTCTTATTAATCGTTAGCTTACTACGCAAACATGACAAGTAAAATCTCCCGCAGCAAGCTTAAACATGTGAGAGGTTGATCGCACAGAGAATCGCTGAGCTTATGTGAGTGCGTGTGTAAAAGCAGCAGGATATATATTTCAGTTCTGCTGAGCCAAATAAGACAGGTCAGGGTGAAGAAGTGACAGCCAAAGAAAAGCTTACCACAAAACGGAGAAGTTATGACAAATCAGACTATAAGGCAAAAAGAAAGTGCAGCTTTATGGTTTCATGGACAAAATAATTTCTGTGGCTGCCATATGATGAGCTATATAACCAGGGCTGCACATAAGTGGTCCGCAGGTGCGCATTCGCTGTCAAAATAAAAAACACGCACAAGGGTTAGGGTTAAATTTAAAAACTGTACTTTTGAGTTAAAATATATATTTATAATTTTAATAAATGACAAATTAAAAAGGCATGAACATTTTTTTTGTATCGAAAAAATATCGAACCGTGACACCAAAGTATCGAACCAAACCGAACCGTGAATTTTGTGTATCGTTGCACCCCTAGTATTTTCGTTGTTTTTTTTCCTATCAGCCTACCTTTCTGACATGTCTCCCCAATGTGATGTTTGTGTAAAGTTGGTCAGAAGGTTCCTTTGTAAGTGTGCATGCGCCATTAGCGTGCTGCCTGCTGTAACCCTAATTTCCTTCGGGATTAATAAAGTATTCTGATTCTGATCAAACAAAACTTTCAGTGCACTGTGAAAGTATCAAAATAAAAAGGCCTTGTTAAGTCATGACACAAGCTCCTCATCTCAGGAGGGTAAATCATACCAAACCTAATTGGTAGGCACAACTTTGCAACAAAAGAAAAAACATCAGCTAGATTAATTCGAAACCAACCATCAGCTGCACAACACACAACATAAGCCTAATGTCTTATTAGCTATGAGTTTAATCCCCAGGTCTGTGCTCTTCACTCATTTAGGCCACACACACCCATTTTATTCAGTTTTCCTTTTTCCCGTCATCATAAAACATGTGACATGTTGTCATGCACTTCACAAAAGAAGTTTGTTCTGATGTATTCAGAGTTGTGTATCTGGGTGCAGGATTCACTCGCACATCAGACCAAGAAACTCAGTGTTTTAGAGTCTCCACTCAACACACAACAAACTCTAACAAACTCCAACACATCCCATTCACTTGTGCTAAAATTCAGTCACCTTTCATTAATCTAAGAACGATCAACTAATTTGCATATCAGCTATTAACCCACCAAGTTGACAGGACAAAAAAAATGCATGTTCAAAATATTATCACAAATATAGAATTTCCCTCATACAGTAAATTACTTGTGCTGCATCAATGAAGCAGGAAGCATCTCCCAATTTACTATATCAACAACTAAATTTATTGTCCGATCACTGGTTGGTCAAACCAGAATCTTTTTTCCCACAAAAATTAAACTGTTGTCCTGCAACCTAGAGAGTCAATTGTCAGCATTGGATAAATTCAGTATTTGATAACAAGTATCTGCTAAACTTACACTATTTTAACACTGATGAGAGATAAAAAGCTGATCTTCATTGCATGTGTGTTTGTGTTTAATCAATGTCTGTGGAGCTGCATCTCCAGCAGAGCATGTTCTTAAAGCTGCCTTTCCTACACACTTCTCTGCTATTATTTGATCATTTCTTAAGTAATGTGCTATGAGTCCACTGGTCTTTGCATCACTTCTCATCACACTAAGTGACTTGGACAAGATGATAAAAAGACTCACATACTAAAGATGTTGTCTAATCTTCATGAGCTCTCTTGTGTTTGTGTTAGTAGGGTTTGTTGTGATATTTTGATACCATGGTAGCATTTGCTGAGTATTGTTTTTGATGATATTATACAAAGGAAACTGTTTCTGCAATGCCCTTTGTTTGAACCTCCTCTCCTCTTGCTGTGTCAACTGAAGATTTTATGGTGTGAAAGTAGATACTAAGTAGAGCTGGGCGATAGAACGATAACGATATGTATCGCGATATAACTTTTACTCGATAGAGAAATTAAACTATCGCGATAGACCTCGCCGCTCTTGTCCTCTTAAAAAAAAAAAAAAAAAAAAAAGGTCAGCTAATCCAAATTAAGTAGCGCAGAGCCGAACCAATCACAGCCGCAGCGTCACGTCGCGTGACTTGTTACGTACAGCACAAGTGCCAAGCCGCACATGTGTATTTGTTTGGGAAGCAGACAGCCACCGTACCGCCCGGGTAATGGAGGAAATGAGTGTGCCGACTAGAAAAATCAACCGAGCGTGACCGAAGGTTACCGAAGAGAAAACAGATGATGGTTCCAATGCCGGAGAGATTGTCGAACGGAAGAGCCATAGAAGTTCCGTAGTGTGAAGGTATTTCGGCTATTTCAAGTCTGACAAAAAACAGAGTAGCGTGCACTGTAAATTGTGCCGAAAGCAAGTCTGGAAATACAATAAACTGGTGCATGCGTCACACTGTGCGCCACGTTATTGTTTCGGTGAAATGAATTTCTACAATACTGTTACTGTTAATTCTACTCTCTGCAGTGTTTAAATGCTTACATATACACACAGTTACTGTCTGTCCACACATACGACTCGGTTCTGCTTCTATGCCCCAGCTTTGTTTACTTTTTCCCACCGAGGCTTCTAGACTTCTGATTAGCCAACATTTCTGCACGGTTAGGAATCTAGCGCCACCTGCTGCTTTGGCATGTTCATAGCAGCGTTTTCCTTCATTTCTGCCTTTATGTGTGGACGGGATTATTTTTTAAAACGAAAACGGAAAATCTCCGTTTTCAAAAATACCCGTGTACGTGTGGACGTAGCCTCAGTCTCTGACTGGAAGCGCTAATTCGTCATTCGGCTTTTGTCAGACTAAAGTAACTGTTAAAACTGTTTGAAAAGCTCAGCTATACAACAAGGAGAGATTGAGAATTTCCTTTTAGTTCTCAGTTTATTTGATATTGACAAAAGTTAGTCAATTTTGTCTGTTCTTCTGTAAAACAAACTAAGATTTATTTTTAGAATTAATATTTTGTTTCTAAGTGGAATTGACAGTTTAGTCTGTTTCGTTTGTTCTATTTTGAAACTTAAACGCTTTAGCGGCTGCCTTTTGTGTAGTTTGCAATATTTGCCTTTATTTATCTGAAAAAGTCTCATGTTCCTTAAGTACATCTACCCTGTTGAACTTCATCCATCCATTCACGTCCGCTTAATGGATGAACTTATTATGGGAAATAAATATTTAAATAAAAACAAGATGCTGATTATTTCACATTTTACTTGTGAGCAACGGCACATTTAAATCTTACAAATATAGTTATTTGGCTTATATCGTGATAGATATCGTTATCGCCTGAAATGAAAAAAAGATATCGTGATATGAAAAAATCTTATATCGCCCAGCTCTAATACTAAGGTTGGAGGGAAAACACCAACAAATCACTCTTTTACTTATCACTCCCTTGCAGAAGATGTTTATGTGAAGACCATCTGGGTGGTGTCAGAACTCACGGATGTAGGAGACTTCTGTATAAGATTTATAGGCCTTGTGAGTGCATCTTTATTGCCCTTGCTGAACAAAGGATTCCAACTGTCGAAGGACACAACCCCACCCAGTGGGCAGGGTCTGAACTGAAACTTGTTGTCTGCCTATAAAAACTGCTGCACAAAGAATAAACTTTGAGTTAGTTTGGGATGACAATCTAGAACAGTCTCCGCGTCTTTTTGTTCTTCCGAACTGCTCCCGGTACTCTGGCCGGTGCCGTAATTAACCGTTGATCATACTTGAGAATATTTTAATTGTTATAGGTTAAAGGATGAACTCTGATGATGAAAGCCCACGCCTCAGAGAAACCCGGAATGGAGTTTCTTACAATTTGGTGTCAGAAGTGGGATACGCTGACGAAAGTAAATACGTGTCTTTTTTATTTTATAAGACTGTATTATACCTTTCTCAGTGACCCACGTAGAAACGGGATATGCTGACAAAGCTTTCCTCAGTGGCCCAGATAAATGGGATACACTGACGAATCTTCCTTAGTCCCCAAATAAAGTAAATTAAAAGCAGAGAGAAACGGGATATGCTGACGAGCTTTCCTTAGTGGCCCAAATTATAAATGGGATACACTGACGAATCTTCCTTAGTCCCCGTATAAAGCCTGTTATTTTGTAAATTAAAATAAAAAGACACAGGAAGTTGCCTGTTGTTCTGAAAACGCATGCTAAGAAAGCGAGAAGTTGCTCGTTAAGTGAGAAGTTGCTCACCAAAAAGACACAGGAAGTTGCCTGTTGTTTTGAAACGCATGCTAAAAAAAGTGAGAAGTTGCTCACTCAGAGAGCTAGCAAATAATTAAATTAACCTCAGATGTGCCATCCTTCAAGTGTGTAAACTCTATGTAGATGAAAAAGTGAGTGTGAATGTGTCTGATGTGCGAGAGCGGTGATTCTGCAGGTCACCAGCTATTTAAAAACAAAACAAAAAAAAACAAAACAAAGGGTTGTGTGTTGGTTAAACAGTGATGATAATAATGAAAATGTCTTAGTTTGTCACTTTCAGGTGAAAAGCAGACCTGAATCAATTTTCCACATGCAGCGGTCGGACGGAAGAAATTTATAGTTAAACATCATTGGAAACGTTCAAGCCAAGTTTCTGGCTGACTTATTTACAGCACGATCTGTCTCAAAACTCTCACTCTTACCTGAAAAAAAAAAACCCCTTATCAGCAGCGGCAGTATCGAAGCAGAGGCTGCAGAAGCAATCTAACAAAGCACCAGAGAAGAAGAAAAGCAAACCCATCTTCCTATCTGATTGGATGAATTCCACGGAGGGACGAGCAAGATGGCGGCGTGAAGAGGAGTTTTTGTTCGAGCGCTTAGAACGAGACATTTATTTGATGTCTTTCTGGCTTTCGGGACTTTTTTTGGAGATCAGCGCGCTAAGCCTGCTGGATCTGAGGCCAGGTTCGGCGGCGGCAGCATGTCGAAATGCTCAGAAAGGACTGAGTGACTCGGGCAAGCCACATGCGGCTAGCATGCTGGCTAGCGACATGAAAGAAATGGACCCTTCATGATGCGCTCAACGTGCCGGTGTTCCAGATCTACTGGCGTTTAGATCAACTGACGTTGGTCGAACAGATGTGTGGCAGACTTGCGTTTCAGGAGCTGCTACCTTCAAACCAGCAAAAAAAAACGCCAAATGTGTCACCTGTGACACTTGTGAGGTTATCTCAAACACACTCTGTCAGTCTTGATGCTGTTGAACAACAAAATGTTTAAAAATGTGGCGAGTTTACCTGGTGATATCCTCATGCGCGACGCAACGCGATCGCGAAAACAGCAAACAATTAACACCACGCCGATGTTGTTCGCGGGACAGCAAGAGTAAACGGAAACGCTTGTCGTCGTTATCGTTCCCCTCGCACGTTTTATTTCTCCGGTTTCAGCGTTTTTGCTCCACAACTACAGCGAGCAGTTTACTTTGTGTGCACTAACATGGACTCGAGTCAACCAGCGCCACCTCTGGCCAAGTGCCCCAGCCTACAGCCAGATCAACTTGTGACACACATCTGCAGCACGTTTGAATTCGTGTCATGCACAACACATTTGTACCTTTATTGCCTGTTGTATGATACCATGTATACGCTCTCAGAATTTTTGATATTAAGCTTGCTTGGAGGACAAGTTACATTTTTGATTTTCCTTTAGATTATGTTATTACATTCTGTCTTTATACTATGTTATCATTTTATGATAAAAGGAGAGGACTGTTGTGATATTTTGATACCATGGTAGCATTTGCTGAGTATTGTTTTTGATGATATTATACAAAGGACCCTGTTTCTGCAATGCCCTTTGTTTGAACCTCATCTCCTCTTGCTGTGTCAACTGAAGATTTTATGGTGTGAAAGTAGATACTAAGGTTGGAGGGAAAACACCAACAAATCACTCTTTTACTTATCACTCCCTTGCAGAAGATGTTTATGTGAAGACCATCTGGGTGGTGTCAGAACTCACGGATGTAGGAGACCTCTTGTACTAAATACAATTTCCTCTTGACACCTCTGTATAAGATTTATAGGCCTTGTGAGTGCATCTTTATTGCCCTTGCTGAACAAAGGATTCCAACTGTCGAAGGACACCACCCCACCCAGTGGGCAGGGTCTGAACTGAAACTTGTTGTCTGCCTATAAAAACTGCTGCACAAAAGAATAAACTTTGAGTTAGTTTGGGATGACAATCTAGAACAGTCTCCGCGTCTTTTTGTTCTTCCAAACTGCTCCCGGTACTCCGGCCGGTGCCGTAATTAACCGTTGATCATACTTGAGAATATTTTAATTGTTATAGGTTAAAGGATGAACTCTGATGATGAAAGCCCACGCCTCAGAGAAGCCCGGAATGGAGTTTCTTACAGGGTTAATGCATGTTCTGCTTGTGTGTGTGATTTTGTATGTTTCTTTTTGCAGTGTGTCAGACTCCTTCACAATTTTCCCACTTAAGCAGTCAGTTTTCTTTTCCCCAAGTTTGCTAACTCAAATTTTGATTTCCCACATTAAACTACAGCATTCCTCTGTGTTCTCCTTACTCTCACTCTGTTGTCCTCTCCCACTTCAACAGTACAATAGCAGGCAGTTCTCTTTCAGCTTTGTCCTGTATTCTTCACAGTCTCTTTTTTGCCATTTTTCTCCAAAAGTGGCAAATGTCAAACTCCAACAGTCTCCTCAAAAGTCCTCTTCACAGGCACATTGAAGTTACAGCTTGTTGAAAGCGCAGTGCCATTCATCCAATCAGTCAGGTTGATCGGTTTTCTCTTCTTCTCTGATGCTGTTTGTCCACACTGCTGCTGCTTGCTGGGACTCTTTGCTTAGGATTTTGCTGCTGTCTCTTTATCTGCCATGTTATTGCTCTTTGGAGCTGCATTCCTTGTCTTCAGAGTGGAGTGAGAGTTCATTTGTGAGGTTGAGAGACACATGGCGCTGTAAACAATTCAGCCAGAAACTTGGCCTGAACGTTTCCAATGATGTTAACCTATAACTTTCTTCTGACTGCTGCATGTGGAAAATTGATTCAGGTCTGCTTTTCATCTGAAAGTGACAAAACTAAGACATTTTCATTATTATCATCACTGCTTAACCAACACATCTCTCTCTCTCTCTCTCTCTCTCTCTCTCTCTCTCTGTTTTTTGAACTCTCCTTTCTTAAGACATAAATCTATGTTTGGTGTGTTGACTCATGGGACTGTCCATGCGTCAAGAGGAGGGGTCCAGAATTAACATGAAACAATGTTTCCTATAACATGAAACAATGTTTTCATGTTGACATATGCTGAGTATAAAAATGTTTGCATTGACACTGTCAGACATGAGGTGATCATAACTGGGAACTTTTCTAGCATAAATATCAAAAGGGCATTGTTTTAGATGTTTTTACCTTACAAGTTTATAAGCATTCTCCCTTTCCAGTTCACAGTCAAGTCTACCCCAAGATCAAAAATATATATGAGAAATTTGACCTAATATATCTGTGAAGGTTCTGACCTAATATAATATTATTTATAAACATTCCTGTCCAGTGGTTGAAGTGGAGTCAGGAACTCACAACAGAAGCATACTCTATAGTGTGTCGTACATTCATTTATGTATATGATATGTGTTTTCTGTTTATTGTGTTTCCCAACACCAAGAAGTCCCAAGCAAAGAAAGAGATCACCATGGCACATGTTTAAAAAGGAAAGTTGATTGATCAAATGTATTTATTAAACAAAGAGACATAATGGTTTTACCCCCTAAAAAATACATGTTCAAATTGTGAACTCCACTCTGTAGAGTGGGCAGTCATAATGAAGCACTCATTTTTTTAGTCAAGCTGCTGTTCATATTTTTGGCCAGCAGATGTCACCAGAGAGGACTGTGTTGAAAAGCTTTGAGTGATTAACTGTTTTTTTTAAGACAAACTTCAATGTTTCAAAAAGCTTCGTTTGGCCGTCACTACTTTTGCGCAAGAAGTATTTTCATCTAGATGGATAAAGAAAGATTCACTCTTACCTTTCCAAGATGACTGTGAAGCAAACCACATGTGTGCTTTTCTGTGGTTTAAAAACTCATGTGATCTTGTGATATCGCAAGTCTTTAAGACAACTAACCACTCTTGTTAGAGTGCATCAAGTCATATCAACAAGAATAAATTTAAGAAGTGCTAAGCTGGTGAATTTCATGCAGATTGTGTATTTCATTACATTCACCTTAGAAACATAAATTTATTTTGGTTCAAATTACATGTTAGAGTCTTGCAAACACAGTAACCAACCAGTTTATCCTAAAAGTCCCATCACTAAACAGTTTTTATTAGACCATTTCTCTCTTTTCAAAGTTATTTTTGAATCCCAACAATGATTCTCATGCTTGTTGATGAAAATTTATGATGTGAGTCAGAAACCAGGAAACCAGATGAATGTGTATGTGGAATCTTTTTATTGATAAAACCACCACATGCTTTACAGTTCATCATATAGAAAGGTAGAAAACCATTAGACAAAAGGCTCCACTACCTGTGGTGCCAGGCTTGCTGTGTGAATGTCCCCATTTCCTTACCAGACCCCCACCATCTGTCTAACTGCTTAAATAGGGTATGAGGCAGACATGCTAAAACAATGACTTAAAATTACTAATATACAATGTGATCAACACATAGATGAAAGAAATTCTAAAACATGTTACATGCTAAAACAGAAATAGAGAAAAGAAAATAGAAGCCCCTTTAAAAACAAGCAAATATAGTTTACATAGATTTAGTTTTTTGTTTTGTTTTGTTTTGTTTATTTCTTTGATTTTGTAAATGCTAGACAGCTTCAGAAGATTACACAGGTTCTAATTTACAGAAATGTTGTTTAAAATAGTGATAAACTGTATCAGTCTGAGACTTGTATAAAAAACACTTGTTTGGTTTTCTATTCTAATTTCAGAGTCATTTTAAAGCTAAATCAAAAGTATTTCATTTTATTTTCTTGTTTATTATACAAGAAAAAAATATTTTAGCGATACCTAGTCTACATAATCCACTTTAAATGCTCTACTCTACAACCTTAACTTAACATTGAAACAAAAACCTAAGCCTGGCGTAACTCCCTTTCCAAACGTCAGTGCTACACATCGCCAACAGCTCCACGTTTTCTTCCTCTGTACCTGGACAGTGCAGCACCTAAGGACTGCACACTAGCATCACCTGTTGTATTGTTGATCCAAGTCTTTGGATAATGCTGATGTAAATACCTATCATTGATTTTAAATGAATAATATATGCATTTGAAGAAGCATGGAATTTGTGCTACCTAGATATTTGTTAGATAGATATATATTATTTGTTAGATATTTCTACCTAGATTTGATTTAGTACAGTAGATATCTCCAGATATAATTTTATTGCAGATTTAATGTTTTTTTTTTCATTTCTGATACAGTGTTAGTGTTATGTGCCCCATGTTAATTCAGACAGATATAACACAATACACATCTAAATTATATCTGTACATCACAAACATATTTATTTTAAAGCCTAGACATTAGTGTAAACTTTGTTGTCATTGTTTTTTGAGAAGATTTTACATAGACCTGCATAAGCATACTTTACTCCACTTCGAACTATTTCGTTGACCAGATTTGCCTGCCTCTTCAGCGTCCGCAACTTTTCTGTGTCGCCTTTCTCCTTCATCTTCTCAATCAGGAAGTCCAAGTGGACATAAGTGGACACTGAATCTACTTTCAAGGCAATTTCATTCAGTCTGTCAACATGCTGGCAGGCCATATCAATCCACTTTTCTTTATCTGCTTCAAGGTTTTCTATTTCTTTTTGGAGATCATCCAAAAGGCTTGATGCATCCACAGATGCTGCTTTGCTCTTTTCGTACTTTTCCTTCACATCTGTTAGAGTTTTCTGAACTTTCTTTGTCTTTGTAACATAGATGTATTTTTCTTTAATGTGAGCGGATGCAAGACACTTCCTGGTACAAGCAGTGCAGCGCCCATCTTTTATGACCTCACAGTGTTCAGGTTTCCAGGCCATTGTGCAGCCAGGGTAGTGACAGTTCTCCTCACAGAATGTGCAGCAGACGGCTCCTTCAAAAAAAAACAGCCCCCACATTCCACCATTAATACGCTCTTTGTCTTTGTATGGCTCATTGACTTCTACTTCAAACTCTTTATTCATCTTCATCTCTTGTTCATATTGCTTCAGAGCTTGCTGAGTCTGTTTGAGTTCTGCCTGTTTTAGTGCAATTAACATGAGGCGGTCTTGCAGATTTTGGATGCAGGCTGTTAGTCTGATGTGTTCCTTCATAACTTCCACAGTTGTCTCCAGTTTTTGAGGTGTGATATTTTCTAGAAAGTCTGTAAACTGTCTCATTTCTTGTGCTGAAATTTCATGAGCATGCTGCAAGTTCCCTCTTTGCTTAGTTCGATCTTGATGCTGGCAGTTATCAAACAGAAAGTGAAGAGGTACATTTTTTTCATTTCTGGCACATTTAATATTTGCAGCTTCAAGAGCTTGAAGGACATTCACAGGTGTGACTCCATTTGAATATGTAATGAGGGTAACAATGTTTTTCTCCAAGTCTTTTCCAAACAGAGACATCACTGAATTCAAGATGTACACAAAGCGGTCATTAAGTCTACATTCACTTGCCTTCACCACCAGACCCACCACATCAATTTCATGAAATCCTTCCTGAGAGCGAAATAAGTCAAACAATCGTTGAGTGACGATGACGTCATGTTCGATCCCTTGGGTGTTTCCATATCCAGGAGTATCAATAATGGTCAGAGAGTAAGGCAGAGTTTTATTTTCAAAATCAAAGACCTCATACAGAATCACATCTGATGTCTGACTCTGAAAAGTACTTTGATTCTTGTCAACTACGATCTGAAACCAGACTTCATCCTCCCACTTCACTCCCATGGTGTAGTTTACCAGAGCGTTGATCAGACTAGATTTTCCTGCTCCTGTTTCTCCCACAAGTAAGATGGTTTTATTTGGCTTGCTTGGATTTTTTTTGCCAAAGGTAACTCTTCTTAAAGTGCCAACTATGTCAGTCGTTGTTGTCAGCTTGTAACAACTAGGAGATCCTTTTTTGATCAAATCACATTTTGAGATGATGCTCTTTAGTTTTGATGACTGCATATCCCTGCCATAAAACAAATACAGTAGACTTTAAGAGTGATTACATTTAATGTGTATTTCTTATTAGCAAATTGCTAAACTTCATTTTAAAACAAATGTGTATTGAACAGAGCTTTTAATCCATCCATCCATTTTCTGGCACTTATCAAGGTTTGGGTCATAGGGACAGTAGTCTAAGTAGAGAGGCCAAAGTCAGCTAAAAGATATAATCTCTCAAGTTGGATTTGGCCTGGGGTGGGTCCTCTTAGAAGGACATTCCTGAAACACCTCAAAACACCAGGTACCTAAGACTCTAAAACCAGACTAACCAACCTGTGCACTGCCTGGATTGACTACAAGAAGGCCTATGACTCAATGCCCCACACATGGATCATGGAATGTCTACAGCTGTAGAAGATCAACATGATCTTAAAAGCCTTCATTAGTAACTCAGTGGATGTGGCAAACAACACTGGAAGCCAACTGCAAGTCAATAGCATAACTTACCATAAGTCACTACTAAGGATCTATCCCCACCACTATTCTGCATAGGCCTGAACCCCTTCAGTAAGACGATCATCTCTCTATTTTAGTAAGTCGTCAGAGCTGGTAGGATGCGCAGTGCACTACTGAGCTCTGAGTAGAAGATCCATAGAAGCTTGTGTCTAGCACACCAGGCAAGACCCAAGGTGCAGGCTGTGTAAAGGTGCCCCTGACTGAGATACTCCAGCACATAAAAGCAGGATGCAAGATGCTAGCAGGCAGGGCATACATGGAACACCATAATCAAGTGTCCAATATACAGGAACATCTGTGCCGAGTATGGCCTCAAAGTCCCAAGATCAAAAGTCTATTTTGATCCCAAAATCTTATTTTGACCTTGGGAAAACAAGATTAAACTTCCTTATTTGATAAATCATACAGTTAGGGCTGGATCCAGTGACAGTGAATCTTCACTTCATTATCCTGCAATAGGTCTAAGCTGCTGGGGAATCCCTACAATGCACCTTTTTTTCCCTCTCATAATGTTTTTATGCATGACTTTGTAATTAATAATTAGTTAATGATTCTTCCCCTCACCCCAAATGAATTGCGGAGGATAGTGTCCCTCCATGAGACTGGTTCTGCTGCAGTTTTGTTTGTGTTAAAAGGGGGTTTTTCCTTCCCACTGTTGTCAAAGAGCTTGCTCATAGTTCATTCATTCATACACATGCAGACTGGAGGAGCCAGGGCTCGATCTACCAACCTTCCAATCAGTAGGAGACCAGGGGCCTGTTCTTCGTACCGCGCTAAGTGAGTTAGCTGGATGAGATTGTTGACGATTTCGCGTGATCCTGGATCGTTCGGTTCCCCGAAGCTCATCCGGGACTTGCTGCCATAGCAACAGAGCCGTAAGCGTAAACCTGCTCGGGAGCAGGTTTACTTTATGTAAACAGGATTAGATCGCGACCACGCAGGTATGTCCGCTTCATGTATACGAAAGCAGCAGCGATATTTTACCACTGTTTTACCATAAATAAATAACATCAATGTAACTAAAGATAATGCAGCACTTGATCCTTTTATTGATGTCACACAGATACATACAGGTCATTTCCTAAAAAAGGGAAATGTACTGTTAATATTCTATTACATGTATGTGATTATTACAGATGTAATTCATATTTCAGAGTAGCAATTGCAAATTACTTTGTGTAATCAAGATGGGAGACCACGGCTATAAAAGCGAAGGTGGATTTGGGAAGCCTGTCGCAGCCATGTCCTGTCCGTATACGCGAGCCACCCATTGCGGAAGGTGCAAGATTGATAAGGAGAGTCCTCAGAATTCAGCGTATATTGCGGGATAGACAGGATCCTTTAGCTCAGCGCGACAGTGTGCTCATAGAGAGATATCAATTTTCCCGTGAGCGTATTATTTACTTAACCAACTTGTTGACGAGGGGGTGCAGGACCACCACCTGTCTTTTTTTTTGCTCTGCCCTTTTCTTGGTTGCTGTTATAAACAAACAGATTATTTCAGGGTCTCTTTCCAAGAGACGAAAAGCAATATAAGTGATAAATATTACCATTCTGTAGAATATTCTTATATTTCACTTTTACTTGTTCCCATGTTCTAGTGGGTCCTGTTGTGGCTCTGATGTGAAAGTGGATATAATATAATATAATATAATATAATATAATATAATATAATATAATATAATATAATAAATTTACCCTACCACCTTCTGGTGTTGGCCAGAGGGGCCGATGGCGCGATATGGCAGCCTGGCTTCTGTCAGTCTGCCCCAGGGCAGCTGTGGCTACAACCGTAGCTGCCTCCACCAGTGTGTGAATGTGAGAGTGACTGAATAGTGGCATTGTAAAGCGCTTTGGGTGCCTTGAAAGCGCTATATTAATCCACTCCATTATTATTATTATTATTAAATTACTTACGAGTTTAATTTGTCAGCAACTTTCTGCCAGCCCTCTCTCCTTGCTTTTGCAGCCTTTGCAGTGTTCCCTTGCGTTCTGAATAAACTCTGAAACTCCTGAAATCCTTCACTCAAGAGTTCTTGCTCTGCTGCCGAAAAATGCCGAGCGCGCTCCTTCGACATTTTCGCCGACCAATCAAAGGGTTGCCGATCAATGTTTCTACTATCGATGCGTAGCCCCTGTTAAGCCACCCAGTGATCTCACATTACTTCATCCAGCTGTACTAATCGTCAACAGCAGGTGTGTTCGGAGAACCGGATTAGCGAGCTAATTGGATGTGTCATTTGATCTTGGATGTAGTAAGCGAGGTACGAAGAACGGGCCCCAGCTCTACCTCCTGAGCTACAACCATCAACATGAGTGATAAACATGAGTAAACTCTCACCAGGTTTTGGATAAAGTGTACACTCACAGACAAGTGGTAGAAATTGAATAGATTGATGAACATATAACAATGAATTTTATTATGGATCAGTGGTTAATTATTCTAATATGACTTACTTTGCCATGATAAAAACTTGAGAGCAAGCTTTAAACTGTGACGAAGGCCTGTAGAGAAAAGAGAAAAAAGTTTAGTAAACTGGTGGTTTCCTTGACTGTAGCAAAGTCAGCCTATTAGTTTGTGTGATAGAGTATAATTTACAATATTGGAATATTATTCTTCATAACAGTTGGAATCATGGTATTTGATTAATCTGAATTTTACTGCAGTGCGACATCTATCAATATGTGTTGCAATGTCACACAGTGAAAAAAAGAAAACATGTTTGTTTTGCAGAAAAATTTAAGTGAGTAAAGTTTTGGTGCTGCCACAGTAATGTTTTATTTTAAAAATGAGCATCCACATAAAATGGAGACATTTACTAATGTAATGCAGTGGAACCCCGGCTTACAAATACCCGATTTTCTGTCTTCTGTCTTGATTTCTCAGAAATTGTAACTGATTTAGTTCTCAGCTCAGATAAAAGAATTATTGTGGGTGATTTTAACATCCATGTAGATGCTAAAAATGACAGCCTCAACATGGCATTTAATCTGTTATTAGACTCAATTGGCTTCTCTCAAAATGTAAAAGAACCCACCCACCACTTTAATCACACTCTAGATCTTGTTTTAACATATGGCATAGAAACTGAACATTTAACAGTGTTTCCTGAAAACCCTCTCCTGTCTGATCATTTCCTGATAACATTTACATTTACAATAATTTATTACACAGCAGTGGGAGCTAGACATCATTACAGTAGATGTGGTTCTGAAAGTGCTGTAACTATCACCCACCCACTTTTATCATCCTCAATGCCCAAATCAGAAGTACCTGACTCCGTGGTATAATTCTAAAACACGTACCCTAAAGCAGATGACTCGTAAGCTGGAGAGGAAATGGCGTGTCACAAATTTAGAGGATCATCATTTAGCCTGGAAAAATAGTTTGCTGCTTTGTAAGAAAGCCCTCTGTAAATCCAGAACATTTGTATTGTATTGTATCTACCCAGATTCTTACTCTGGATGGCATTACCTTGGCCTCCAGTAACGTGGTGAGGAACCTTGTAGTCATTTTTGACCAAGACATGTCCTTCAATACACGTATTAAACAAATATATAAGACTGCTTTCTTCCATTTGCTGAATAACTTTAAAATTAAAATATCTTGTCTCAGATTGACACTGAAAAACTAGTTCATGCATTTATTACTTCAACACAGGACCCCTGTAATTCATTATTATCAGGATGCCCTAAAAACATCCCAAAAGGCCTTCAGTTAATCCAAAATGCTGCAGCAAGAGTAACAACAGGGACTAGAAAGAAAGAACATATTTCTCTGGCTTCCCTTCACTGGCTTCCTGTTAAATCCAGAGCAGAATTCAAAATCCAGCTCCTCACATACAAGGTCTTAAATAATCATTCCCCATCTTATCTTAATGACATTATCTCACCATCTCACTCATTTAGGAGACACCAAATCCCTTGGCCCTGGCCTCTTCATTTTTTGTCCTTTGTCTTTGGCCAACAGTAGCACTGTTTCCTCTAGCACCCTGTTGGTCAACAGTGCTAGCAACAGTTGCAGTTAACTGATCTGATATAAAAGTCTAATTCTGATGATGATCCACATGTTTGATTTGTCAAAGATTTCACATCAAATATCCTTGACTCAACCCTCTCCATTTATCTGGGCATGGACCCATCGCTAGAAATACACTGGTTTGACTTCCACCATCGGTTTGTTCATAAAATTAATTAAAATTGCCTGATGAAAAAGTATGCATACCCCCTGCAAATAATTTTGATGCCAAGGGTTCCTTTGCGAGCTTTGATTTGTGATAACTTGGAAGCAACAGACTGTTTCTGTAACCCATTGTGTCATGTAGCAGAGAAAAAGACAACTTGATGTCTGAATAACAGTATTTTATGCTCCAGGAATGAAAACAGACAGGTGTGTTATAGAATGCAGGAAGCTAAAAGTCCAAAAGCTACATAGTACAAACCACAGCTTAACTTTAAACATCTCTTGATTTATAAAATTAATAAAATTTATTTTTGGGTACTACCAGCATCATTTAAATTTTTAAAGCAATAGACAGAAACTTAGAATTAACAGATGCAAAATTTGCTATCATGGAATTTTGTGTGTATGCAGTACAATATTACATGTTCTTTAAAACAGCAGTTATATGTATGCTATTAATGTGCAAATATAACTTTATATGTAACACAGGAAGACCTTCACTGGGCAAATATTTTATTATTCCATTATTATGTTTCAGAAACGTTAATGATGGAAATTGTTTCTTATCCAAAAACTTTTTTTTTCACCACAAGTGTCATGAACTACAGAATTACATTGTATCATTTTTGATAGCACATCACTAGTCACTTACACTGCCTTATCTGTTCATTTTGAATCTACTGATTACACTGCTTT
Source organism: Simochromis diagramma (assembly GCF_900408965.1). Lineage (NCBI taxonomy): Eukaryota > Metazoa > Chordata > Actinopteri > Cichliformes > Cichlidae > Simochromis > Simochromis diagramma. The sequence goes on from NW_024387368.1 coordinate 162,588, forward strand.
TGGTAAATTGATAGTCAATGGAATTACCTGACAGTGCCCACATTTATAAAACAGAGTAGTTTTAGAACTTTCTACTCCCTGCAATTGTCTGATTGATTTCTTTAGGTAAACCTGTGAAGATACTGTCACAGTAATCAAGGCGCCTAGAGATAAATGCATAGATGAGTTTTTCTCAGTCTCCTTGTGTCATCAGTCCTTTAATCCTAGAAATGTTCCTCAGGTGTGCATCGTTCAACCGTTCGGCGCACTTTACACAAGGAGATGCTGTATGTGAGAGTGATGCAGAGTGAAGCCTTTTCTCCGCCCACAGCACAAACAGAGCCATTTGAGGTTTGCTAAAGCACATTTGGACAAGCCAGCTTCATTCTGGAATAAGGTGCTGTGGACTGATCAAACTAAAATTGAGTTATTTGGGCATAACAAGGGGCGTTATGCATGGAGGAAACAGAACACAGCATTCCAAGAAAAACACCTGCTACCTACAGTAAAATATGGTGGTGGATCCATCATACTGTGGGGCTGTGTGGCCAGTGCAGGGACTGAGAATCTTGTCAAAGTTCAGGGACACATGGCTTCCGAGCATGGACAGCTCTCTTTAACTCACACCACAGATTTTCAATAATATTCAGGTCTGGGGACTGAGATGGCCTTTCCACAACGTTTTACTTGTTCCTCTGCATGACTGCCTTAGTGGATTTTCAGCAGTGTTTTGGGTCGTTGTCTTGTTGAAAGATCCAGCCCTGGCGCAGCTTCAGCTTTGTCACTGATTCCTGGACATTGGTCTCCAGAATCTGATGATACTGAGTGGAATCCATCAAATCTGAATGAACTAGAGACGTTTTGTAAAGAGGAATTGTCCAAAATACCTTCAACCACAATCCAGACTCTGATTGGAACCTACAGGAAGCATTTAGAGGCTGTAATTTCTGCAAAAGGCGGATCTACTAAATATTGATTTCATTTTTTTTTTGTGAAGCCCAAATTTATGCACCTGTCTGATTTTGTTTAAACAATTATTGACTATTAACATGACTATTAACAAGGTTGCCCAAACTTTTGCATCCCACTGTATATCATGTGTAATGATGTAATCATTGATGAGACTTTCCTGATAGAGATCTAATATTTAGTGCAGCTGCTTTAATATTTCTTTCAGTGATTGAGAAATTCTTTTTGCACAGTATTATATTCAGATTCTGTACTGTTTGATAATAAGTACTTTTAGTGTGTAAGGATCTATTGCTTATAATAACTGGTATTTTACTTCGTTGGTTTCATAATACAACCATAATATTAACCTGTCATACACCGATCACAAGAAACCAGCTGAACTGTAAGTCGGGTTTTATAAACACACTCGATGTTTTGTTTTTTTTTAATCGATGTAATGCATTATTAACATAGGACGATGATGATCAGCAGTGAATTGGATCCTGGTTTGTATTATGTCTCATGACAATGACGTACGAGCGTGCGACGTAGATAAACAATTGATAATGTAGTATGACCATGCAGCGGTTAAAGCTTGGAAGTAAACTTTGAAGTTTGATTCCGTAAAAAGTGACAAAAACGTTGGCGCATAAAGTGATGACACTCTGCGTGAGAAGAAAACTTCTCTTTATGGTAAAAAAACCCAAAAAACTTCAAATTGGAGCAAGCCTCTATAGCACGCTGCCACGGGAATATGAAATTCACAGAGAAACACCCAGATCCACCCATTGACATGAGCACTGTGGCACACCTGCACCAGGGCAAACCTCCCCTCCCCGCCCAACTCCTACTAAACTACTCCTGCTAAACATTTGGAAATAGATTTAAGAGCGTCAGGACTCCGTGCTGCTGATTGCATTCATTTTATGCTGTGTTTTAATTGAATTATTTGAAAGAGTTAGTGTAAACACACACACGTTTATTTTAGATGCTGGAATATGCAGACAATAGGTTTAAATGTTAAACTTGACGCAGTGTGCATAATGTTAAGAGGCTAAAACTAATAAAACAAGTTTTAAAAAGAGACTTTTTCATTTGATAATATTTTATATGATGGATTATGTAGACAACGTAGGATTGGGCTGAAAGGTCTACAACTGCTTTATTACCTATTCAGGTTGTGTATCATGTTTTAAAAAGTAACTAATTCCATTTAAAATAACTAGGTAAAGTAAAATGATTGACATTTTTGGAGAAGTAATCAGTAATTAGTAATTAATTAGTATTTTCAAGTAACTTGACCAACACTGCTAATAACACAGCACAATACTTGTTTTAAAACACATCCATGGATCAAGCCTGGTGGACCACATTCACTGCCTCCCTCTTAAGTCGGGAAAAGTGTGGCTGTTCTCATTCTTTAACTTGGGAATCTGATTTGAGAAGGGAACATTCCAGATTCAAATTCCATCTGGGAACTTGGAAATATAGATTTAATCTCAAACACAGTGAGCACATAAAGCAAGAGCTGAGATAGGATCATTGGTGAATTTTATTTCTTTTTCATAGCTTTCAGATTATGCTTATTTTACGTTGCTGCTGTCCAGCCTACTCTATGTTTTTTTATAACACTCTGCACACCACCAGGTTTTCCACTGATTAAGTGAATCAGCTTGTTGGTGCAAAAATGTTATGTGTCAAACTGAGTTATCTTTGGTAGTTTGGATTGGGCTGCTTCTCCTGATTCATCCCAGGCAAATATTGAAATACAGTAAATACATGATTAGCCCTTTACTGTATCTCCCTAGAAACTCTTGTGTGTTGTTTCATGATTTAAAAATAGTTTGTTTTTTTGTTTAGTTTGTTTGGGGTTTCTTATGTTTCTGTTGTGTTTTGTGTGGTTTTTCAGCATCTCTTATATTTGTTGGTGTTTTCCTTAGTTGCAGTGGCCTCTCAGGGCCACAGTACAAATATTCCAGTGCATTGTAGTTTATTCACATGTTGTTAGATTTTTATCATTTATATGTCAGTTGTATCACGTGATTTTAAGCTATATGTCAGCACATGTTGTTTTCCTTCGATGTGCTCAAAACGTTGTCTCTTTGCTTTTGCAGCTGTCTGTTCGAGTCTTTTATGGAAAGAGAGAGACTGTTGCTCTGCCAGCCCATCATGACCCTCAACATCATCATGGTATTGGAGCTTAGATCAATGTTTCTTCGTTGACTTACAGTTTTTTTTTTTTTTTTTTTAAATTTTAAACATTTTCCTTTTCATTCTTCACTTGCTTAGTGTTTATATTTGCTTCTCCTTGTATTTCCTTATTGCTTCATTCCCAAAGTGTGGGCCAACGACACCTGGTGGACTGTGAAGCTACTGCAGGTGAGCCACAGTAGTAACAAAATTCAGTTTTACTCACCTGTATAAATGGATTTATTGAATTATAATTGGTAATAGGAGGTGGTTAGTGTGTAATATTACTCATTACCCTGAACCAGATTTACTGCCCTTATATTGAAATTTGTGTCCCAGCAGCAGGTTGGTCACACATCAGCATTAACACTTTGCATATGACTGGGCAGCAGTTTAGAGCCAGCAGCCTGTGTTGTTGATGATTTTTTTTTTAAATACAGTTTTAATTTCAATGTCATTTTCTTTTGTATTTTGATTGAAGTGAGGAATACAATCATTTTCTTTATGTGGGCCGCAGCACTCTTGACTTTATGAATGGCTGCCTTACTGTATTTAGCCTCGAGTTGTTAGTTCCTGGTTGCATTAGTTGTTGCCTGTGTTTGTTTCTCTTGTTATTTGTTGACATTTAAGTTCATTCCTGTTTCTATGTTTCCCCGTTCAGTTATTGTTTCTCACTTTCTGTATATTTATTTTGATGTCTTCTTATCTCCTTTACATTGATTTTATCTGGTTTGTGTTTAGTCTCACATTCCCTCCTGTCACGCAGTCTTTGTTTGCTTCATTTTCCACAGCCAAATAAATTACCTATTTTTAAACTACTGCCTGTATTTCTTGTCTGCATTTTGGTTCCTCAAAATCACCCCACCCAGGCTGCATGTATCTGGGTATACAAACAGTACAGTGTGTATGAATGATCTGAAACCTTGGCCCATTGTCCCAGTGGAGATTTATAACTTGATTTCTACAGAACCTTCATTACTGCAGCTTTATTAGGAAGTTAGTGTATAGGACTGGACTTTAATATGTGTTTTTAGAAAAATAATTCTCGTTCCAAGCCTATATGTGTTTTTTCCCCCTGTTTTTGTATATGTGTACAAGTGGAATGAGTTTCATTGAACACAGTTAAGAATACGTGTGTAAATGAGATGGAGGCAGGTTAACAGTGAGGGTTGTTTTCCTCTTCTACAGTTTAGTTATTAAATCTGGTTCCTACAGCTTCCACAGAGCAACAACACGTGCTGATAATAAGTGAACATAATGTGTGAGAGAAAGCAGCCTCTCATTATAAGACACTGTGAGTTTCTGCATGCTGCCTTTATGGAGCTACAGCTGTTTGTATACACTGAACAAAAAGCTTTGTAGCTGTATACTGACTCCTGAAACTACAACACATCACACCGACACACACATTACACTTCTTTGTTTGGATTACTCTGAAATGTTAGATCCTTGTGTGGCCGTCACAGACAGAACTACTGACTCAATATGAAAATGATTCTCAGGGAGATCACATTGTTATGTGTAAACCAGCCTGGAACTCCTCAGCTCTGACCATGATTTTTTCTCATAAGGAAGTGATGTCAAAATAAATGTTGACTCTACTAAAAAGTAGTAGAGGCAGCATTTAGCTGTAGCCTTCATAAAACCACAGCTGTTCTGGAGAACTTTGTCCACCTTTATTGTCTTTAAGTTGTGTTGGAGCCACAGAGAGCAAATCTTTGTTCTTCATGGAGAACCAGTGAGGCTGTTTGGACTTTCCTATGAAACATCAGTGCAGGAGTCTCTCAGTACATCTGTTTACAAAGAAGCAGCAGAAACACACACAGAGAAAACATGGAAAAGATGAGCAGCAGCAAATAGTCTGCAGGAAGTTTGTGTGTGTGCCGTAACACTTCCTGTACAGTGATAGTTTGTTGAGCTAAAAACTGAAAGGTGTCAACGCTTACTGTTACTGTTGTTCTGAAGAGATTGCCAAAATCCTCAAAGAGTCGTCCGACCATCATGACAAAAAATCAAAAACAAAAACAAAAAATCCACTAAAATCTGGAAAGTGTAGCTTTGGTATACCCGATTGCTTTCCTGTAAATCAAAGGTTACTGGAGGAGGTTCGATGAAAAACAAGTAAAAAGTTTCAAAAATAAGGAGAAAAATAAAAAGTAAAATCTGTGTGTAAAGTGACGTCTGTACCGCACAGCCACAAACCAAACTAACCTGTATTTCCGTGTCATCCTGTTTTCTACAGCTCACACCCTGCACCTGTGTGACAGCAGTGTCCATAGCAACACCTCCTTAGCAACCACATTCCTTTCTTATCTGCTCATTCCGTAGGTGGGATTATGAGACATAAAACAAAGTGACAAAAGTGTGACAGTTTCTGTATGACATGTCTGTCCATAAATGAAGATAAAGTCTGTGAAATAAATAAATGTACAAGGTCACAATTCCAGAGTACAGTGAACACATTTAATAAACACGGTCAGCAGTTAAAAGTACTTTCTGTTTCAGTCTTGACTCTGATCAACACAACACCGACAAAGTTCAAGTTTCAGGTTTATCTAATCATTCACAATGTCAACTCATGCACTGAACAACATGCCAGAACATTTTCAAATCTACTGCTTTTCTTCCTTATTATTTAACAGGAGAATAGAATTGTATTTATTCATTTTGAAGAGATTAAAATATCAAAGTCAACAATAAAACGCTGACACATACAAACACTTGAATAGTGATGTGGCGTTCCTTACAGCTGGGTGTGTATTAGATTAAACATTGATAAATCCTCTTATCATGACGTGGTTGTTTTTAGTCTAAGCAGTGCTGGATTACAGCAGCTTCTTAATATCTGTACTGAATATGGTGTGCAATATGATATAAAGTAAAATGCTGTTGAAAGTTCTGTGGGCAAGAGACGAAAACAGGGCGTTGTTGGAATGCTACTACGCAAGTAACCCCGGTGGAAGGGGCTACATGAATAGGATGAGGGACCTATGAATTCTTCGATACCCAACATCCACAATGACGGCGAAACAACTAGTAGCTCAGTGTTCCAACATTCGAAAGAAGGGACTGCTCTCACAGCTAGAGATTGACGAGGTACAACACAAATGCTACGGCAAGGAGGAGTCAGGACGCCAGGTCAGGGGGGAGATATCATCACCCCCACCCGAGATTGGGTACACAGCCCCAAGTGCGATAGGAGAAGGATCGTTGAGTGCGAAAGGAACTGACCTGAAAAATAGGATCATGGCCAAGCTTGAAACCTGCATCCCCCGTAGCCGGTTACCAAGATTACGTGAAGTACCCTCAGAAGGTCTGCTAGATGATGTTAATGCAGCACTACGGGCAATACCTACAACCACGATTACCGACACTAACAAGCTACAATACTGATCTACAATACGGCAGCAGTGATCAGTGAGATGCTTGGCTACAAGCAGTACCCCCCATGGAGAAGGAGGCTAGAGGGCAAGATCAAAGTAGCACGGAGGGAGGTTAGCCAACTAACGGAGTTGCAGAAAGGTGCAACAAATAAGGTGCCTAAGAAATACAGCAAGCTGTCCATACCTGAGGCCTTGGAAACTGCCAAGCAAAGACTCACAGCCTTGGCCAGCCGCTTGAGGAGGTACACCAGAGAGATAGAAGGCAGGAGAATAAACCAGCTGTTCTCCACAGAACCAGCAAAGGTGTACTCTCAGTGGCAAGGGAACAATAAGAGAACAGCACCACCAAGGCTGGAGACGGAGCAATACTGGAAGAGCATATGGGAGAAGGACGCAACCCATAACGGCAATGCTCAGTGGCTAGTGGATCCGAGGGCAGACCACAGCGACCTCCCTGAACAGGGTCCAGTAACCATCACAGTGGCAGATATCCAAGAAAGGGTCTCCAGTATGAAGAGTTGGACAGCACCAGGGCCCGACATGGTTCACGCCTACTGGCTGAAGAAGCTGACTGCACTCCACGAGCGTCTGGCAGCACAAATGAACCAGCTGCTAGTTAACGAGAGACACCCGGAATGGCTAACCGAAGGCCGGACGGTCCTGATCCCCAAGGACCCCAAGAAGGGACCGGTCCCCTCCAACTACCGACCAATAACCTGCCTCAGTACTACATGGAAGCTCCTGTCAGGCATCATATCGGCTAAGATGAACAGGCACATGGGTCAATACATGAGCGGGACACAGAAAGGAATTGGCAAGAATACCAGAGGCGCAAAACACCAGCTACTGGTAGACAGAACAATCAGCCGAGACTGCAAGACCAGACTGACCAACCTGTGCACTGCCTGGATTGATTACAAGAAGGCCTATGACTCAATGCCCCACAGCTGGATACTGGAATGCCTAGAATTGTACAAGATCAATGGGACCCTAAGAGCCTTCATCAGGAACTCAATGGGGATGTGGCATACAACACTAGAGGCCAACTCCAAGCCCATAGCACAAGTCACCATCAAGTGTGGGATCTACCAAGGAGATGCTCTGTCCCCACTGCTGTTCTGCATAGGCCTGAACCCCGTCAGTGAGATCATTAACAAGACTGGCTACGGATACCGACTACGGAACGGAGCAGTTGTCAGCCACCTCCTGTACATGGATGACATCAAGCTGTATGCCAAGAGTGAACGAGACATCGATTCACTGATCCACACTACCAGGCTATACAGCAATGACATTGGAATGTCGTTCGGACTGGAGAAGTGTAGTCGGATGGTAACAAAGAGAGGGAAGGTAGTCAGAACTGAGGGGATTGAACTACCAGAAGGCAACATTGCAGACATAGAGGACAGTTACAAGTACCTGGGGATCCCGCAGGCAAATGGGAACCATGAAGAGGCCGCTAGAAAAGCTGCAACCACCAAGTACCTGCAGAGGGTCAGGCAAGTCCTGAGGAGTCAGCTGAATGGTAAGAACAAGATCCGGGCCATCAACACGTACGCCCTGCCCGTGATCAGGCACCCTGCTGGGGTAATAGGCTGGCCAAACGAGGAGATAGAAGCCACTGACATAAAGACAAGAAAGCTCCTTACCATGCATGGAGGGTTTCACCCCAAGTCCAGCACCCTGAGGCTGTACGCTAAGCGGAAGGAAGGGGGCCGGGGACTGGTGAGTGTCAGCACCACAGTCCAGGATGAGACAACGAACATCCAAGAATACATTGGGAAGATGGCCCCAACTGACCGAGTGCTCAGTGAATACCTCAGGCAGCAGAAACCCAAGAAAGAGGAGGGAGACGAGGAACCATCATGGAAGGACAGGCCCCTGCACGGTATGTACCACCGGCAGATAGAGGAGGTGGCTGATATCCAGAAATCCTACCAGTGGCTGGACAAAGCTGGACTGAAAGACAGCACAGAGGCACTAATCATGGCAGCACAAGAACAAGCTCTGAGCACAAGATCCATAGAAGCTGGGGTCTATCACACCAGGCAAGACCCCAGGTGCAGGCTGTGTAAAGATGCCCCAGAGACAATCCAGCACATAACAGCAGGGTGCAAGATGCTAGCAGGCAAGGCATACATGGAACGCCATAACCAAGTTGCCGGCATAGTGTACAGGAACATCTGTGCCGAGTATAACCTGGAAGTCCCGAGGTCAAAATGGGAGATGCCCCCAAGGGTGGTGGAGAATGACCGAGCTAAGATCCTGTGGGACTTCCAGATACAGACAGACAAAATGGTGGTGGCTAACCAACCGGACATAGTGGTGGTAGACAAACAGAAGAAGACGGCCGTAGTGATTGATGTAGCGGTTCCGAATGACAGCAATATCAGGAAGAAGGAACACAAGAAGCTGGAGAAATACCAAGGGATCAGAGAAGAGCTCGAGAGGATGTGGAGGGTGAAGGTAACGGTGGTCCCCGTGGTAAACGGAGCACTAGGTGCGGTGACTCCCAAGCTAGGCGAGTGGCTCCAGCAGATCCCGGGAACAACATCGGAGATCTCTGTCCAGAAGAGCGCAGTCCTGGGAACAGCTAAGATACTGCGCAGGACCCTCAAGCTCCCAGGCCTCTGGTAGAGGACCCGAGCTTGAAGGATAAACCGCCCGCAGAGGCGTGCTGGGTGTTTTATATATATATATATATATATATATATATATATATATATATATATATATATATATATATATATCCTTCAAGCTCTCTCTCCCCAGGACACAGCTGCTGCTCATTGGACTCACTTACCACCTGGGCCCAGTCAGCAATCACCTCTCTGAGGTCATATAAGCTGGGGATGAGCTGTGAGCAGTGTGGGGTGTCTCTGCGTTGTGTGTGGTTAGCCTGCTCGAAGTGTGGAGTTGTGCAAACAGCATAGCTGCTTTACGTGAGTAGTGTGGGCTTGTGGGCCTTGGCAGCAGTAAAGCCAGCTGCTGTTAGTGATAGGGTGAGCTTGTGGGCCCCTGGAAGTCCCTCCTCGTGGTGTGGAGTTTTTGTTTGGTTGTTGTGTTCTTTGTTGTTGCAACCTTTTTTCTCTTTTTCCGAGTGTTATTGGTAAAACGGTGTTGTCGGCTCTTTAGAGCACACAAAGTTGTTATGAAGTCTGTCACATTCCCCCTTTTTTTTCTTTTTTTCTCCTTTATTTATTTATCCTTCTTATTTCATTGTACTGTATATTGTTACTCTTATTTGCCTTGTATGTCTACTGTACAAACTGAACTGGAATGACTGACTGTTCGCTTTATCCGGTTGTTCAGTGATGACGCGACGAATCCTACTTCCGGGTCTAAAGTAGTCTGCGTTTAATATGGCTTTTGTGTTGTTAACATGTTTAATGTTATGTATTTTCTTCTATTTGATCTCAAAAAGCTCCTAAAACAGTCAGTGATCCCTGTTGACCTCCCTCGGCTTTTATTACCACTAATCACTAATCATTTATTTAAGCTCAGTTTTTAAAACCTTAGGATGTAACTACAGCCCAGCCCATGCAGCAGTATATGAATGACTAACCTCGCATTGTGGATGGATTATCTCAGTTGTTCTCCTGGCTGAAGTTTGGTCCTTTTACAGCATCCTGCCATGCGATTACATTTGTTTCTGACCACCGAGAACACTCACGTTAACTTTTATCGAGTGGAAAAAAAGTTAGCTTGTTTATATTATGCTAACATAGCTGTGTCGCTAGCGGTCACGTAGCACATCATTATATACCAGCTAGCCAAACTTCAGTTACCCTACAAACGTCACTGCTGTTTAGTTTTCTGTCTTCATTTATGCTGGAAGTGATAGCACAGCTGTACGTTTTAATTTGTTTCCAAAACCCCGCAGTCAGGACATGCTATATTGTATTTAGATAGAAGCTAGCGAGCTAACTCCCTGCTAACTTCTAACTCCGTTAAATGTCATAAATTCCGTTTTCATGGATGCCTGGATGTTAAACTCAATTGTTACACCTGGTAGAGCAGAACGCTGATCATTTTATTAAAGATGAAAGACTTTAGACAGTTTTTCAACTCTCAGTAATGCCACAGTGATCGTTTGATATATGGACCTGCAGCAGAGTTTAGACCCAGACACGGCTAGTGACGTCAGACTGAACAACCGGATAAGTTCAATAAAGTTTGGAAAAAAAAAACTCTTCAGCCACTCCCTTCTGCCGTATTTTGCAGCAAAATTATCCACACCCACCGCCGCGCTATGAATTGTGGGATATATGGGACCACGAAGCGTGCACCGGACCACGCTTGATATTTGGGGAAATCGACGGCGCATTTGGAGTATGCATTTGAAGCACACTTCGAATTGGGACAGCCGTCGTCGCGTGGCTGTGACGTAACCGCACTTAAAATGCGTACTTCAAGCGTGCAGACCCTGAATTGGGACACAGCCAATGAGAATCCTTCATAGAAAACTTAGAGGAGGTAGTGCCAGTCAGATGTTTGTAGCTGTGGGTGTTTGGACTTTTAAAGTACTTTTAAGAAATTTAATATTCACATTTATGGCTCTAACAGTATAATTTTAGCACCTACAGAGACAGTGAGTGGTTCCTGTTACTTATCCAATCTGAGGAAGCACTGGTTGAGGTGTTTGTGTATTTATTGTTTTCTTTTAAGTAATTGTGTATTTTATGTATATAATGGTTTTATATCATTACAAATATTTTATGTTTTCTTGTTGTTGTTTTTAGACTGTGGACATAAAGTCTGCTAATAAAGATTGATTGATTCATTGATTGAATGACTGAGTAATGTAGGCTAAAACATAATTGCAGGTCACTGTGTTCATTCTGTTCATATGAACAAAATAATTCACTGCATCTACATCGTAATCTGCAGATAATTGGAAAGAAAAATACATTTCTTTCAAATTGACCGCTTACTGTAAGCAGATTTCAGTCCTGTAAACATAACTATACAAAAGCTAAGAAAAAAAGTGACATCAAATTATTATTTTTGATCTGTTATGAATTCTGAGTTTTCGTGTCTCCTGGATTTGGGTGTAGAAGTATACCACAACAAAAACAAGTGTTATTATGAATATCTTCCGCTGGGAAACAACGTGGTTCATCTGTCCCTGACCGGATCTTCTCCAGCACTTCATCCACGTCTGACCTTGTCTTGCATCTGCTCCTTTTCCTGGAAAAAGACAGAAAAGAAAAGCACCTCGCTCCCTAACCTTTCTGCATTTATATTAGCTAGCAATTCTCAGCCTGCTTTTTTATTATCTAAGTCTGGGACACACTGCTCAGACCCCCCTGGCCCAGAGAAATATCACCCTGACTTTAGGTAGTTATGATGTGTAAGCAGGTTTGTAAATTAGTGATGGTAAATTTAATTCTTTTTACTGAATTGAGTTTTAATGAGTCACTCACCAAAGTGAATTGGGTTTTTTGTGTCATTTGATTCACTGAGTGTGCATAATTATTAGGCAACATCCTTTCCTTTGGCAAAAAGGGTCAAAAGAAGGACTTGACAGGCTAAGAAAAGTCAAAAATAGTGAGATATCTTGCAGAGGGATGCAGCAGTCTCAAAATTGCAAAGCTTCTGAAGCGTGATCATCGAACAATCGAGCATTTCATTCAAAATAGTCAACAGGGTCGCAAGAAGCGTGTGGAAAAACCAAGGCGCAAAATAACTGCCCATGAACTGAGGAAAGTCAAGCGTGCAGCTGCCAAGATGCCACTTGCCACCAGTTTGGCCATATTTCAGAGCTGCAACATCACTGGAGTGCCCAAAAGCACAAGGTGTGCAATACTCAGAGACATGGCCAAGGTAAGAAAGGCTGAAAGACGACCACCACTGAACAAGACACACAAGCTGAAACGTCAAGACTGGGCGAATAAATATCTCAAGACTGGTTTTTCTAAGGTTTTATGGACTGATGAAATGAGAGTGAGTCTTGATGGGCCAGATGGATGGGCCCGTGGCTGGATTGGTAAAGGGCAGAGAGCTCCAGTCCGACTCAGACGCCAGCAAGGTGGAGGTGGAGTACTGGTTTGGGCTGGTATCATCAAAGATGAGCTTGTGGGGCCTTTTCGGGTTGAGGATGGAGTCAAGCTCAACTCCCAGTCCTACTGCCAGTTTCTGGAAGACACCTTCTTCAAGTGGTGGTACAGGAAGAAGTCTGCATCCTTCAAGAAAAACATGATTTTCATGCAGGACAATGCTCCATCACACGCGTCCAAGTACTCCACAGCGTGGCTGGCAAGAAAGGGTATAAAAGAAGAAAAACTAATGACATGGCCTCCTTGTTCACCTGATCTGAACCCCATTGAGAACCTGTGGTCCATCATCAAATGTGAGATTTACAAGGAGGGAAAACAGTACACCTCTCTGAACAGTGTCTGGGAGGCTGTGGTTGCTGCTGCACGCAATGTTGATGGTGAACAGATCAAAACACTGACAGAATCCATGGATGACAGGCTTTTGAGTGTCCTTGCAAAGAAAGGTGGCTATATTGGTCGCTGATTAGTTTTTGTTTTGTTTTTGAATGTCAGAAATGTATATTTGTGAATGTGGAGATGTTATATTGGTTTCACTGGTAAAAATAAATAATTGGAATGGGTATATATTTGTTTTTTGTTGAGTTGCCTAATAATTATGCACAGTAATAGTCACCTGCACCCACAGATATCCCCCTAAAATAGCTAAAAGTAAAAACAAACTAAAAACTACTTCCAAAAACATTCAGCTTTGATATTAATGAGTTTTTTGGGTTCATTGAGAACATGGTTGTTGTTCAATAATAAAATTATTCTTCAAAAATACAACTTGCCTAATAATTCTGCACTCCCTGGATGTTGTGGCATTGTGTGTCCGTTTACCTTTGTGGTGTGGGAGTCTGTCTTGGCAGCCTGATGAAACCTGATGAAGGCCACAAGCCAAAACACGTTGGTCAATTATCAAAGTTGTTCATCTTCCCTTAAGTCTTGCATGAGCTCCTGCATTGTGTGTCCCTTTGGCTAGAAAGTGTCTAAAGTACACCCCCCCCCCCCCAAAAAAAAAAAAAAGTGACAGTAAAGATAGTCTCAGTCTGGAGAACTGGACAGGTCTTTCAGGAACTGTACTAAACTGGTTCAAAACATACTTAGAAAACAGGAAATACTTTGTATCAATAGGTAACTTCACATCTGAGCAGACAAGTATCACATGTGGAGTTCCCCAAGGTTCCATCTTGGGACCCCTTCTGTTTAATATTTACATGCTCCCACTGGCACAGATTATAAAGAACAACAAAATAAACTATCATAGCTATGCAGATGACACACAAATATATATCACAATGTCACCAGGAGACCGAGGCCCTGTACAGGCTCTTGGTAAATGCATTGAGGAAATTAATGACTGGTTGTGCCACAATTTTCTCCAGCTAAACAAAAACAAAACTGAAATAATAGTCTTTGGCGCCAAAGAAAAACGATTACAGGTCACCAGAGAACTTCAATCTATACACCTAAAAACCACAAACCAGGCGAGAAATTTGGGTGTAGTGATGGATGCAGACCTAAACTTAGAAAAACACATTAAGACAATAACAAAGTCAGCTTACTATCACCTCAAGAATATTTCAAGGATAAAAGATCTGATGTCTCAACAGGACCTGGAAAAACTAGTCCATGCATTCATCTTTAGTAGGCTTGATTACTGTAACAGCATCTTTACAGGTCTACCTAAAAAATCAGTCAGACAACTACAGCTCATTCAGAACTCTGCTGCTCGAGTCCTCACTAAGACCAAAAAAGTGGACCACATCAGTCCAGCTCTGAGGTCCTTACACTGGCTGCCTGTCCGTCAGAGGATAGACTTTAAAGTTCTGATGCTGGCCTATAAAGCTCTGAATGGTTTAGGACCAAAATACATCAGTGACCTGCATTCAGCTTTTATGCTCCTTATATCTGGAACAAACTCCCAGAAAGCCTCAGATCAGCTGAAACACTCAGTTTATTTAAATCCAGGTTGAAGCTATTCTCAGCTGCATTTGAATAAAGCACCAAATCCACACTTTTAAGCTTAAATTTCAAAACTTACATTAACTACTGATTTTATCTACTGTTCTGATTTTATCTGTTTTGATTTTATATACTGTTTTGTTTGTTTGTTTGTTTGTTTGTTTGTTTGTTAATTAGTTAGTTAGTTAGTTTGCTTGTTTTAATCAATTTTAAATCATGCTTTTTATTTGTTTTTGTTTCTAATGTCTCTGTAAAGCACTTTGAATCACCTTGTTGTTGAATTGTGCTATGCCTTGCCTTGCCTCAATCAGCAAACTACAGCACACTTCCCCACTGCATCTCCTTTACTCCATTCAAGTAGTTCGTGGTAGATAACCCTCCAGCCCAGAGCTCACCTGTGATGCAAATGTATTTAGACATTTTTAATGCTGTCAGTGTAAAATAAGATGTTTCACACACAATGCACAAGTGGTCTGTGGTTCTAAGGTTTCCTACAACACCACATTTATTACACCTTCTCAGTTCAAACTGCAAAGATTTGCAATTTTTTTATTTGTTTATTTTTTTCCGTTCATTTGTTTACAACAAAAACAATAAGACAATTAACATTTACAATATAAGCTACGAGCTCATAACAGCAGAAATAATATTTGCACAATATAATAAATGGAGACAGAAACAAGATTTACACAGATTTATTTTTATTACGTTGATTTGAAGCCTGTGTCATACCAAGCTATCTTTAACTAGAGGGCGCTCTATTCCGGTGGAATAGGAGAGTCACATCATGAATGTGCAGTCAGCAAATCTGCAGCAGCTGTGCGATCCTTTTAAAAACAGACAAAACATTCTGAGCAATGTTTCCATCACCTTGTTGGATCATTGAGATGTGGCATTAGAGTAGTTCTCAAGGAAAAAGTGGGTCAGACATGTTACTAGCACGTTGTACCTGATAAAGTGGCCAATACGTGTAAAATTTAAAATACTCATCTCTTTATATCTTTTGTCAGTCTCAGTGAGTCCAGTTTACCACCTGCTATTTTTTCCCCTAAATATTCCTCAGTAACATTAAAAGTTCAGCGGTCAAAACAAATTTTACTTTTTAAATCGTTTCAATCTTACAAACTGTGCAGAGGCTTTTTTTTAATGAGCTGCAGCTATGTTTCAGTTTGACCTCTTGGTGGCAGTGTTGTTTCAACACCATGTTCACACTTAGAGGACTGGTTGGAGTCTTACAATAAATCTCCTGAATCCTGAAACTGTTCTTTTTAAAAAAAAAAAAAAAAAAAAACCATTAACTTCACTGTTCATAACAAAGTGTGTTTGTGTTTCACAAGTTCCTAAAAAAGATTTTGAAGCAGTTAAAGTGTAGGACCTGCACGTGTGGAGGACTAGAAAAGTTAAGAGATATAAAAAATGAAAGTTGTATTTAAGTTGGTGACTGTAAGAAAACTATGTTTTAGTCAATAGCTATCTGGACAGACTGAAGCTTCCTCCTCGTTTCCTGAGGAAGATCCTTTCAAAGGCTCTTGACAAGTTTTGGTTTTAGTTAAATTCAGCTTCGGTAGACCTGATTCACAGCCAGCCTGATCATTTATGGTGCACAGAGTCAGTGCACTCTCTAATTTTTAATGTGTCTGAGCGACCACACAAACTCCCTGAACGATCCCCAACAGCAGACGTGTGCACTGTGGTCACGCCAGCATCTAATCCATCCAAGTTACATGGTTTATTAAAATAATCAAATTACAGCATTTACATTTATGTTAGACTACGTTTAATTAACTGCTAGCCCACTTACAATGAAAACGTAAAAAAAATCTAGTCCAGTGTAGTATTTTAACACTATTGGAAGTAAAAAATAACTTGAACTCCAATTTTGAAAACACAATATAGTTACTTCTTCAAAAAAGTAACTCAGTTTGGCAAACAACAAAGTTTTTTGCAGTTATTTTTTTTAAATGCAGTCAAGGCGTTTTTTAAAACAAACATTTCAAACTATTTACAGAACAATCAGCTGTTCTACATCAAATTTGATGCCACACAAATTATTAGTGCCACTCCAAAAAATCATTTCTGTCCACTATGAGATAAAGGAGAAGAACAGCCTGATACCTGCAGGCCTGACAACAGGAGATGTATCACTGCTGTAACACCTGTAACATTCAGCAGTCGCCTCATTGTTCTGACACACACAACAAAACTATTGACTACACTACACACTAAGTACACAAGATTTGCACTAAACGTCTCAAATCTCTCACCTCTCAAAGCACCGCCGTCACTCCTAAAACTTCCCCCCGTTTCTTAACAACTAGATGCCACGTTGCCATATTATTTTTTGATTGGTCGACATGGTACATTTTTCGACCAATAGGAAAGGGAGGGGGTTTTTGTTTTTGTTTTTGCTCACAGGCTTTCCTTATAAAACACATTTTTTACCGTTTCTTCCTGCTGTAAATATAAACAACAACAGTATTCAGCAAGGAAACCAAACATTGCACATATTTTTATCATAACTCTGGTTTTACGTGGCCTATCAATCTTTTCCTGGCTTCTGTTATTAGACACAATATATTTCAGTATATTTGACATTAAGATGTAGCTGCAGGTGAAAATACGCTGAAATCACTTTAACATCAGATCATACATTTGTGTCACAGTAAATTAAAAATCTTGTGTTGAATCAAAAATCTGTGAACGGAATGCGTTGGATGTAAATGGATGTCTCTGTGTCCTCTGTAGACTTTGTGAATTTTGGGGTTAGAATTTTAAGAGAAGCTTCACGTCACTCAGTTTCTAGTTTCAAGTTTTACTGTGATGTGTGTGTGTGTGTTCAAAAGCCCGATGGCTTGTGGGTAAAAACTGTCTCTGTGTCTGGTCTGAATGCTCCTGAACTGCCTGCTGGACGGTAGGAGTGTGAAAAGTTGGTGGCTGGGATCAGAGAGGATCCGCTGTGTCTTCACAGCCAGCCTGATTATTCATGGTGCCATGACTGTACCAGCTGTCTGTGAAAACTGACTTCAATCAGCTTTCAGTGATCCAGTCACAGTTCAGGACACAGGATATGTGACATTTATATTTCAAAGGGTCTCCTAAGTTTTCATTCCATCCTCTTCCACTTATCCTGGTCATGGACATGGGGGGCTGGAACCTATCCCAGCTACCACAGGGTGAGAGGTGGGTACACCCTGAACAGGTCTCCACTCTATCACAGGGCTAACA
The DNA here is from genome assembly GCF_900408965.1 of Simochromis diagramma. Lineage (NCBI taxonomy): Eukaryota > Metazoa > Chordata > Actinopteri > Cichliformes > Cichlidae > Simochromis > Simochromis diagramma. The sequence continues at coordinate 180,319 of NW_024387368.1, forward strand.
CATAGAGACAGACAACCACATTCACATTTAAATATATCATATCAAGAAGTGCAAGTTTTTTTTCTCTGCGCTCAAACCTGCGTTGCTCCCTGTCCAGGATGTGTACATGGGTGTCATTGAGAGGGGAAATTTCATTATATTACCAATAAAAAATTTAACAGGTAAAATATGTATAAGTGGAAGCTTGGTAAGGGCTCTCTGCCTTTTCTTTATCCACATTTTTCTGCTGTTTTGTGATCAGTCAGGGAGCTGAGGTAACTTTGTGTTACAATGGGGTTGAAACACTCAGTGTAACCCCGTGGAGACTCATATCAGATGACTTTTGGTTCTTTGAAACAAATGATGTGTGAAGGACTTCTGGCCTCCAGTCGACCACTTGAGGTTCTTCATCGCCTGGGTCACACCCCAAAAAGTCCAGGTCACGTATTTATAAGTGTAATAAAGACGTAGTAGTATTTGGATCATTTACTAAAGCAGTAGCATGAAAATACACTCAAAGAACCTGAAGTAAAAGTACTCGTTGGTTCTCAGTACACAATATCTTTCAGTATATTTGACATTAAGATGTAGCTGCAGGTGAAAATACGCTGAAATCACTTTAACATCAGATCATACATTTGTGTCACAGTAAATTAAAAATCTTGTGTTGAATCAAAATGATTTTTATGTGATCTGTGAATGGAATGCGTTGGATGTAAATAAAAAAATCAGCTGAGGGGAGTGTCTGAGATAATGATAAACAAAATCCCAAGAAAATCCACCGTCACCTTGTTAAAGAGCAAAGCACAGCAGAGCACTCTCTTTGCTTGTTTCTTAATGAAACCCCTTTTATCTCAAGATTTTATTTTTATTTTTTTTATCAGCTTCTTATTGTGAAAGAGTTAAAAACATGATAGAGGAGATCCAAGCTTGATGATTACTGAGTTCACCTTGACTCCAGATTTCTGAATAAAACAGGCTCTTCAGCTCTGAATGGTTTCGGTTCTAACATTTGTTCTGCTCTTTTGCTATTTCATAAACCCAGAGAGTTGACTTACAGGAGCAGTTGTGAGAATGACACGTGATGGAAAATTTGAAGAGACGCACACAAGCACTCGTCATCTCTGACGCACAGGCTCAGTAAAAACCTGTTTAGTGGAATGCAGTTCAACTGGGTGAGTCCGTTCCGCAGAAAGTACCAGAAGGTGCTTCAGGTGTTTCAACAAATCCCTAACCCAGACTCAGGAACAAACATGTCTGTCTTTGGACTTTGAGAGGAAACTTTGGTGCCAGAGACAGTCCACAGAGGCACAAGGAGAAAACACTGAAAGGCTCAGTATAGATTCAAAAGCTGGAAGCAGTTTGAAAACACCTTAAATTATATTCATCTTTTATTAGTGACAATATTAGAAAACAGTACAGTGATTACATCTAAATCATGGCACTTTTACAAGTGAGTGTGTGGTGTGTCAGTTTTTCATTGGCTAAAAACTTTTGCCACTAATTACCTTTCCCAGTAATTCACACCTTGTTCTCACATTACATAAAAAAGCAAAAAAACAATCATGAACCCTGTACTAAAGAAAGACAAAGAAAGAGAGGTATTGAGCAATAAAGTTGTGAATTTCACATCATTTACTTTTTATTCTTTTTCTGTGTTGAGGTTTCAAGAAAAGCAGTAATGACTCATTATTCATACATTTTAAACAAATAAGGAAAGAGTCACATTAAAAGGTCAGATTCATTATTTTATTTTCATATTGATCTTTTTAAATCGGGCTGCATTGCTGACTGTCATCTTCAGATGTAATTTGTTTGTATATTTGTAGATATTAACCTGACAGAGAGACTGCTCCATCTCTTCTATAAAACGGAACTTACCTCTTTCTTAAATTTGGAGTTTTTTTCAACAGTAATATTAATAATTACTTATTAATAAATAAGCTGTCAGTGAAATCAACACACAGAGTCCTAAAACAATAGGGAAGTAGAAAGTTAGAGCTCGAGAAACATTTGAATGATTTAGAAAACTTTACTGCTCCACCAACACATTTTGGCTTGTGGCCTTCATCAGGATCATCATCACCGTCATCTTATGCTCTTCTCCGTGGAAGGAGCTGAAGTGTTGCCAGAAATGTCTGATCTGTTTCTGCAAGACACAAAACAGAGCCAACGTGAGAGCAGAAACTTTGCTTCCACATTTCAAATTCAAAGCCAGAATTATTCAGGAGCTGAGGTGCAGGTTTCCTTCTGTCTGAATAGTTAGTGATGTAATTTATCATAATTCACTGTTTTCCAGCAGATGTTAAAGAGGATAGCTGGAATAAATTCTCACATGAGATGTCGATTGATTTGGTGTAGCTCACTGTATTACTCAAAAAAAAAAAAAAAAAAAGGAGTGCCAACTATGTGCGATCGTGGCTCAAGAGTTGGGAGTTCGCCTTGTAATTGGAAGGTTGCTGGTTCGAGCCCTGGCTTGGACAGTCTCGGTCGTTGTGTCCTTGGGCAAGACACTTCGCCCGTTACCTACTGGTGGTGGTCAGAGGGCCCGGTGGTGCCAGTGTCCGGCAGCCTTGCCTCTGTCAGTGTGCCCCAGGGTGGCTGTGGCTACAATGTAGCTTGCCATCACCAGTGTGTGAATGTGTGTGTGAATGGGTGGATGACTGAATGTGTAAAGCACTTTGGGGTCCTTAGTGACTAGTAAAGCACTATACAAATACAGGCCATTTACCATTTACTTATAAGGTATTATACAAAAGAAGTGCAAACGCCTGCTGTGTTACAGTGCTGAACTGAGACTCTCGAGCTTGACTACAGATTCCTGAATAAAACAGGCTCTTCAGCTCTGACTGATTTTGAGTCTAACATTTGTTCTGCTCTTTAGGTATTTAAATTAACCCAGAGAATTGGGCAGTTGGGTTAGGAGCAGTTGTGAGAATGACACGTGTACTAATGGAAAATTTTAATAGATACACGGAAGCATTCATCATCTCTGAGTGGGTGTCAGAGATGATGGAATGCAGTTCAACCAGGTGACTCAGGTTGTCAGAAAGTAGCCTACCAGAAGGTGCCACAGTGCTTAACAGTTCAACATATCCCAGACCCTGGACAGGTCACCAGTCTGTTACAGGGCTAACACATAGAGACAGAAAACCACATTCACATTAAAAAGACATGTGCGCACACACACACACACACACCACACACACACACACACACACACACACACACACACACACACACACACACACACACAAATAGAGATGTGTGTGTGTGTGTGGTGTGTGTGTGTGTGGGGGGGGGATTCTTAGCTCAACTGTTGGCTTACAATATCATGATGTGCAAGCTTTTCTCCCACATGAGCCCCAGACATAAAGCAAGCATGAACCTAACAGCATGCCTCCAAAAAAAACCTTAAAGGAAAATACAATGAAAACCAGTTTCAAAAGTGAAATGTTTAACAAAATACATGTAAAAATAAAATAAATGTGTTTAAGAGGCTCACAAACTATCAGGAGAAAATATGTGTAAAAAGGTGTGAAAAGAGCAGCTGAGACTGAACCAAAGGGATTCGTTCAGGTTCAGTCGTCGGTCTCTGGAAGATTCTCGAATCACCGGCGAGAGCTGAAGCCACAACAGGGCCGTCGACGACGACAGCCAGGTCCCGCAGTCGTCTGCGGCTCTGTGGGTGAATAAAGAGTATACGTCCGGAGAAAATGCTCCTCACTTTGTACAACCGGCAGGCCCCGCTCTATCTCTTGGAAACGAACAATGGGGCACCTGTGGACTCTACTCTACGTCATCGTTGGAGCCACCCAAGGTAATTATTATCATAAAGATTATTTTTGCTTGGGGGTTGGGGTTGTTTCGTAACGCCAGGCAACGTTTGCTGAACATCTACTGTCGTCTTCGGTAAGACCTTCGTGCGTGGCCTGTTTTAAGTCTAAATGTGGTCGTTTTAGACGTCTTTTCAACTTCAAAGTTAGACCAATTTCAGACATGTTTTTATAACGTGTCTGTTACTGAGCTCTCAGAGGTTTTTAAACACTATACAAGAGCAGTTTCGCAATGTTAAACCCATGAAGTGGGATGTGCTAGTAATAAAATAACTTATTAACACTTTGCTGTTTCGTAATGATTAAGTATTCACGGGATAATTGTATTTGTATTGTATTGCATCTGTTATCATCATAATTATTATTGTTGTTTTGTTAGTAGAAGTGAGTATGAGACTTAAGGTATTATACAGATGAAGTACAAACGCCTGCCGTGTCACAGTCCTGAACAGCGGAGTTCATCAATCTTTAAATACAGTTCTTTAAACAAAAATGTCCATGAAAACGACGCAGTAAATAAGTGAGGAAGGTCCGATAAAAAAACGTTTTTCTGGAAACAAAAAAGGGCAGAAATCTGTGGCCAAAAGCAGAAGAGATTAAAATGAGTGAAACGAGAACGAAATGAAATACAAAACCCTGTTGATCGTGGTGTGAGCCCGTAAACAGCCCGGTGTGTCTAAAATAATGTTGAAAATCATCCCTAAATAAAATTATAAGCAAAGAGATAGGTAAAAGAAACTAAAATGAAAATAGAAAAAATGAAATGTTAAACAAAAACATATTAAAAGGTAAAATAAGTGTGTGTAAGAGGCTCACAAAGAATGAGGAGAATATGTCTAAAAAGAGCAGCTGAGACTGAACCAAAAGGTTTCCTCCGTGGAAGAGTCTCTGCTTACCGTCACAAGCTGAGGCAAAACGTCCCCCTGTCCACACCGAAGCCGAGAAACGCCGCGGACGCCAACGACGTCCACTCAATGTTCAGAACATCGCCGCGATGAATGTCTATAGTCTGTATCGAGGGTTTAATGTCGTGGTGCGGGACCTATCCATCCCGGCGTTAACTCCCTAACTAGAGTTCGGGAGGAGTCTACGCAGCCGCGTCTCACTCCTCGCCTTTTTACTCTACGCTAAGCAACGACCTAAAGAGCTCAACAGAAGAGCCCGTTTAAACCTGATTAATGTCCCCCATGGGTCTGTGTCTCTGTGCTGGAACAGAGATAGACTTGTGGTTTGTTTTAGTAGTGATACAAAATTAGTTATTCTTGCGCTTTGTGGCTTTAGTTTTATTTCTGTTGCTTTTTTTTGTTTGTTTTTTCACGTTTCTTAGATAAAGTGGAGACAACCACAGGGATTTTATCATTATAAAATACTCTCATTTGCAAATAAATACAGATTTTGATTAACTTTTGGCACTCACCAAACTACGAACTAAACGTGACAAAAAGAAGTAAAAGTGAATAATGATGTTCAGTGAGGTGACAGGAACTGAACTTAAAGGTTTCCGTGGTTATCAGGCTCTATGTGAGGCTGTCTCACTGGAGTCTGTGAAATGCAGCATTTTTAAACAGGGAAAAGTGCACATTATGGGGTTGGAGATGTTCACACCACAGACAACAGATTGAGGTGTGAACATGTTATATTTGATTTTAGTTCAAACAAAAAAAAAGTTTGGCCTAAGATGATTTCAACAGAAGTCGAGCACAGAGCAGCTAAAAACATTATCAGGGTTATTTTAGTCAGGATTAACAAATATTATACAGTTACTGAGTGTTACTGAGCTTTGGATGCTGACTGATGACCTTTAGTCTGTGTTGTTTCTCTTTTAGACATCACAGCTACACCTGGACAGCATGTTGTTCTGATGTGTCAAGATCCAGATAACAACTTCACAGGCGTAAAGTGGACCAGAGCTGACCTGGTAGAAGAATATGTCTATTTAGAGCGGGACGGGCACTTTGAGCCCCACAACCAGCATCCATCGTTTCACAACCGGGTGGCTCTGGATGACAGAGAGAAGAAAGATGGGAATGTGTCTTTAAATCTGGAGAATCTGACAACAAACGACACCGGGCATACGAGTGTCGTGTCTTCATCAACGAATCATATAAATCCATCTGCAATGTAACACTGAGATTTGATCCTCCAGGTGAGTGAGCAGAGCAGTGTGTGTGTGTGTGATCAGAGGTGAAGCTGCTTCCTGGTTGTTGATGTTTGTTTCTAAAGATGTTGTTGATGAGACTTTGTAGAAAGCAGCTGGTCTGAGTGATGTGATCAGAGTGCAGTAGATAATGTCTGACAGCAGTTTGAAGAGGAAATGGATTCTGTTCTGTTCTTCACTCATCACCTACCTGACAGCTGACACCTCACACCTGTTTCTCACCTGCAGGTCAGACAGGAGGACACACAGAGGATGGAGGGAAGGAGGTGTTGGCGGTGGTGCCTAGATGGATTAAGTTTTTGGAGGTGTTGGTTAGAGAGCTGAAGCTGTTTAGGGAGGTGTTGTTGGTGGTGGCTAAAGGAATGAAATTTTTGGAGGTGTTGGTTAGAGAGATGGAGCTGTTTATGGAGTTGTTGGAAGTGGTGGCTAAAGGAATTAAGTTTTTGGAGGTGTTGGTTAGAGGGATGAAGTTGTTTATGGGGTTGTTGAGTTAGTATAATGGTAAAATACAAAAAAAGTTTAAAATCTATTTTTTGGGGATGTGATTGGTTTTTATTCTGAGTTAGTATAATGGTAAAATACAAAAAAAAAAAAAAGAAAATCTAATTTCTTTGTGATTGTTTTTTATTGTGAATCAGTGTCTTGGTAAAATCCCAATTTTGTTTTTAATTTGTATGTGGTTTGTTAGTGGCTCATGGGTCTGTGTTTAAAATAAATCGGTAAATTATTACTACTTGTCTCTGTGTCCTCTGTAGACTTTGTGAATTTGGGGGTTAGAATTTTAAGAGAAGCTTCACGTCACTCAGTTTCTAGTTTCAAGTTTTACTGTGATGTGTGTGTGTGTGTTCAAAAGCCCGATGGCTTGTGGGTAAAAACTGTCTCTGTGTCTGGTCTGAATGCTCCTGAACTGCCTGCCGGATGGTAGGAGTGTGAAAAGTTGGTGGCTGGGATCAGAGAGGATCCGCTGTGTCTTCACAGCCAGCCTGATTATTCATGGTGCCATGACTATACCAGCTGTCTGTGAAAACTGACTTCAATCAGCTTTCAGTGATCCAGTCACAGTTCAGGACACGGGATATGTGATATGTATATTTCAGTGGGTCTCCTAAGTATTCATTCCATCCTCTTCCACTTATCCTGGTCATGGACATGGGGGGCTGGAACCTATCCCAGCTACCACAGGGTGAGAGGTGGGTACACCCTGAACAGGTCTCCACTCTATCACAGGGCTAACACATAGAGACAGACAACCACATTCACATTTAAATATATCATATCAAGAAGTGCAAGTTTTTTTTCTCTGCGCTCAAACCTGCGTTGCTCCCTGTCCAGGATGTGTACATGGGTGTCATTGAGAGGGGAAATTTCATTATATTACCAATAAAAAATTAAACAGGTAAAATATGTATAAGTGGAAGCTTGGTAAGGGCTCTCTGCCTTTTCTTTATCCACATTTTTCTGCTGTTTTGTGATCAGTCAGGGAGCTGAGGTAACTTTGTGTTACAATGGGGTTGAAACACTCAGTGTAACCCCGTGGAGACTCATATCAGATGACTTTTGGTTCTTTGAAACAAATGATGTGTGAAGGACTTCTGGCCTCCAGTCGACCACTTGAGGTTCTTCATCGCCTGGGTCACACCCCAAAAAGTCCAGGTCACGTATTTATAAGTGTAATAAAGACGTAGTAGTATTTGGATCATTTACTAAAGCAGTAGCATGAAAATACACTCAAAGAACCTGAAGTAAAAGTACTCGTTGGTTCTCAGTACACAATATCTTTCAGTATATTTGACATTAAGATGTAGCTGCAGGTGAAAATACGCTGAAATCACTTTAACATCAGATCATACATTTGTGTCACAGTAAATTAAAAATCTTGTGTTGAATCAAAATGATTTTTATGTGATCTGTGAATGGAATGCGTTGGATGTAAATAAAAAAATCAGCTGAGGGGAGTGTCTGAGATAATGATAAACAAAATCCCAAGAAAATCCACCGTCACCTTGTTAAAGAGCAAAGCACAGCAGAGCACTCTCTTTGCTTGTTTCTTAATGAAACCCCTTTTATCTCAAGATTTTATTTTTATTTTTTTTATCAGCTTCTTATTGTGAAAGAGTTAAAAACATGATAGAGGAGATCCAAGCTTGATGATTACTGAGTTCACCTTGACTCCAGATTTCTGAATAAAACAGGCTCTTCAGCTCTGAATGGTTTCGGTCTAACATTTGTTCTGCTCTTTTGCTATTTCATAAACCCAGAGAGTTGACTTACAGGAGCAGTTGTGAGAATGACACGTGATGGAAAATTTGAAGAGACGCACACAAGCACTCGTCATCTCTGACGCACAGGCTCAGTAAAAACCTGTTTAGTGGAATGCAGTTCAACTGGGTGAGTCCGTTCCGCAGAAAGTACCAGAAGGTGCTTCAGGTGTTTCAACAAATCCCTAACCCAGACTCAGGAACAAACATGTCTGTCTTTGGACTTTGAGAGGAAACTTTGGTGCCAGAGACAGTCCACAGAGGCACAAGGAGAAAACACTGAAAGGCTCAGTATAGATTCAAAAGCTGGAAGCAGTTTGAAAACACCTTAAATTATATTCATCTTTATTAGTGACAATATTAGAAAACAGTACAGTGATTACATCTAAATCATGGCACTTTTACAAGTGAGTGTGTGGTGTGTCAGTTTTTCATTGGCTAAAAACTTTTGCCACTAATTACCTTTCCCAGTAATTCACACCTTGTTCTCACATTACATAAAAAAGCAAAAAAACAATCATGAACCCTGTACTAAAGAAAGACAAAGAAAGAGAGGTATTGAGCAATAAAGTTGTGAATTTCACATCATTTACTTTTTATTCTTTTTCTGTGTTGAGGTTTCAAGAAAAGCAGTAATGACTCATTATTCATACATTTTAAACAAATAAGGAAAGAGTCACATTAAAAGGTCAGATTCATTATTTTATTTTCATATTGATCTTTTTAAATCGGGCTGCATTGCTGACTGTCATCTTCAGATGTAATTTGTTTGTATATTTGTAGATATTAACCTGACAGAGAGACTGCTCCATCTCTTCTATAAAACGGAACTTACCTCTTTCTTAAATTTGGAGTTTTTTTCAACAGTAATATTAATAATTACTTATTAATAAATAAGCTGTCAGTGAAATCAACACACAGAGTCCTAAAACAATAGGGAAGTAGAAAGTTAGAGCTCGAGAAACATTTGAATGATTTAGAAAACTTTACTGCTCCACCAACACATTTTGGCTTGTGGCCTTCATCAGGATCATCATCACCGTCATCTTATGCTCTTCTCCGTGGAAGGAGCTGAAGTGTTGCCAGAAATGTCTGATCTGTTTCTGCAAGACACAAAACAGAGCCAACGTGAGAGCAGAAACTTTGCTTCCACATTTCAAATTCAAAGCCAGAATTATTCAGGAGCTGAGGTGCAGGTTTCCTTCTGTCTGAATAGTTAGTGATGTAATTTATCATAATTCACTGTTTTCCAGCAGATGTTAAAGAGGATAGCTGGAATAAATTCTCACATGAGATGTCGATTGATTTGGTGTAGCTCACTGTATTACTCAAAAAAAAAAAAAAAAAAAGGAGTGCCAACTATGTGCGATCGTGGCTCAAGAGTTGGGAGTTCGCCTTGTAATTGGAAGGTTGCTGGTTCGAGCCCTGGCTTGGACAGTCTCGGTCGTTGTGTCCTTGGGCAAGACACTTCGCCCGTTACCTACTGGTGGTGGTCAGAGGGCCCGGTGGTGCCAGTGTCCGGCAGCCTTGCCTCTGTCAGTGTGCCCCAGGGTGGCTGTGGCTACAATGTAGCTTGCCATCACCAGTGTGTGAATGTGTGTGTGAATGGGTGGATGACTGAATGTGTAAAGCACTTTGGGGTCCTTAGTGACTAGTAAAGCACTATACAAATACAGGCCATTTACCATTTACTTATAAGGTATTATACAAAAGAAGTGCAAACGCCTGCTGTGTTACAGTGCTGAACTGAGACTCTCGAGCTTGACTACAGATTCCTGAATAAAACAGGCTCTTCAGCTCTGACTGATTTTGAGTCTAACATTTGTTCTGCTCTTTAGGTATTTAAATTAACCCAGAGAATTGGGCAGTTGGGTTAGGAGCAGTTGTGAGAATGACACGTGTACTAATGGAAAATTTTAATAGATACACGGAAGCATTCATCATCTCTGAGTGGGTGTCAGAGATGATGGAATGCAGTTCAACCAGGTGACTCAGGTTGTCAGAAAGTAGCCTACCAGAAGGTGCCACAGTGCTTAACAGTTCAACATATCCCAGACCCTGGACAGGTCACCAGTCTGTTACAGGGCTAACACATAGAGACAGAAAACCACATTCACATTAAAAAGACATGTGCGCACACACACACACACACACACCACACACACACACACACACACACACACACACACAAATAGAGATGTGTGTGTGTGTGTGGTGTGTGTGTGTGGGGGGGGGGGGATTCTTAGCTCAACTGTTGGCTTACAATATCATGATGTGCAAGCTTTTCTCCCACATGAGCCCCAGACATAAAGCAAGCATGAACCTAACAGCATGCCTCCAAAAAAAACCTTAAAGGAAAATACAATGAAAACCAGTTTCAAAAGTGAAATGTTTAACAAAATACATGTAAAAATAAAATAAATGTGTTTAAGAGGCTCACAAACTATCAGGAGAAAATATGTGTAAAAAGGTGTGAAAAGAGCAGCTGAGACTGAACCAAAGGGATTCGTTCAGGTTCAGTCGTCGGTCTCTGGAAGATTCTCGAATCACCGGCGAGAGCTGAAGCCACAACAGGGCCGTCGACGACGACAGCCAGGTCCCGCAGTCGTCTGCGGCTCTGTGGGTGAATAAAGAGTATACGTCCGGAGAAAATGCTCCTCACTTTGTACAACCGGCAGGCCCCGCTCTATCTCTTGGAAACGAACAATGGGGCACCTGTGGACTCTACTCTACGTCATCGTTGGAGCTACCCAAGGTAATTATTATCATAAAGATTATTTTTGCTTGGGGGTTGGGGTTGTTTCGTAACGCCAGGCAACGTTTGCTGAACATCTACTGTCGTCTTCGGTAAGACCTTCGTGCGTGGCCTGTTTTAAGTCTAAATGTGGTCGTTTTAGACGTCTTTTCAACTTCAAAGTTAGACTAATTTCAGACATGTTTTTATAACGTGTCTGTTACTGAGCTCTCAGAGGTTTTTAAACACTATACAAGAGCAGTTTCGCAATGTTAAACCCATGAAGTGGGATGTGCTAGTAATAAAATAACTTATTAACACTTTGATGTTTCGTAATTATTAAGCATTCACGGGATAATTGTATTTATATTGTATTGCATCTGTTATCATAATTATTATTGTTGTTTTGTTAGTAGAAGTGAGTATGAGACTTAAGGTATTATACAGATGAAGTACAAACGCCTGCCGTGTCACAGTCCTGAACAGCGGAGTTCATCAATCTTTAAATACAGTTCTTTAAGCAAAAATGTCCATGAAAACGACGCAGTAAATAAGTGAGGAAGGTCCGATAAAAAACGTTTTTCTGGAAACAAAAAAGGGCAGAAATCTGTGGCCAAAAGCAGAAGAGAGTAAAATGAGTGAAAGGAGAACGAAATAAAATACAAAACCCTGTTGATCGTGGTGTGAGCCCGTAAACAGCCCGGTGTGTCTAAAATAATGTTGAAAATCATCCCTAAATAAAATTATAAGCAAAGAGATAGGTAAAAGAAACTAAAATGAAAATAGAAAAAATGAAATGTTAAACAAAAACATATTAAAAGGTAAAATAAGTGTGTGTAAGAGGCTCACAAAGAATGAGGAGAATATGTCTAAAAAGAGCAGCTGAGACTGAACCAAAAGGTTTCCTCCGTGGAAGAGTCTCTGCTTACCGTCACAAGCTGAGGCAAAACGTCCCCCTGTCCACACCGAAGCCGAGAAACGCCGCGGACGCCAACGACGTCCACTCAATGTTCAGAACATCGCCGCGATGAATGTCTATAGTCTGTATCGAGGGTTTAATGTCGTGGTGCGGGACCTATCCATCCCGGCGTTAACTCCCTAACTAGAGTTCGGGAGGAGTCTACACAGCAAAATCCGAAGTGTTGATGTGAGTTAAAATTACTGGTGTTAAAAATTTCGAGTTGAAAAGTGTTGGTTTGAGAGTTACAGTAACACTAACGGTGCTGAAAAAGCTCTGTAGCCGGAGTTATTTCAAAGAGTCAATACTATAACACTCATTTGGAGTTGATTTCCACATCCGGGTTTTTCGCGCTCATGGGCATGAGGAGTCCGCCAGAAGTTTGCTGTCAAGATCGAGGAGGTTGTTCAGGTAAGAACTATACAACAAGACCTATGTTATTTTATCATTATTAAATATTGTAACTAACTAGCCTATAACATTATTTATCAGAAGCATGCAATATTTTCCTAATGTGGAGTGTATTCATCTGCGGTAAGAGATGGGATTCGTTAGCTTAGGTAGCTAAACTATCCTCTATAACAAGTTAATATTGCAGCGAAAATAAATGCGTGCTCAATATAATTCTCAATTCTAGTTAGTTCTAATGTCATAAGAGAAATGCTTTCCAGTGTTCAATGCTTATTAAATGAAACGAGGGAGGAGTTAGCTATCCTCTGGATATGTTAAATGTAATGTTAAAATTTGAATTTGTGGTAGCCTAGCTGGCAGCTAAGACAAATGCGTTTAGCCCACTGCTTTTAAGGGAAGCGAACATTCGCCTCAGAAATATCCTATTTAAAAGTGAACTAAACAATCACATGGAGACGTTCAAGTCAAGTTTTGGAAAGCGTCAAGATAGGCTAATTACACGTGCTACCAGCGAGTTTAGCAGTAGCCTAGCCTACAAATCTTTGAAGTGGCAGGGGGTTATGGAATTCTGTTAGATGTTAGTGACCAAGCAAGGCGCGCTGCGTTTGTGCATGGATTGCTTGCTAACGGTTAGGATATATCATACATGTTGTAGTAGGCCTAATCTAAGGGAACATTTTCCCCTTTTCTACAGTTTTAGTGAAATAGGCTACCATCCAGTGTTTAAGACAAAGCGGTATAACGACTGAGGGTCGTTGACGTCGCCTCCACTGATAATCCTAGCATGTCGTGTCACAAAACAACCACCACAAAGTAGCAACTAGCCAGACGGCTGTGCATGTGTCAGAAACTCCCGATATAAATGTAAGACTTGCACTCATTAATTTACAGTATAAGGGATATTTGTTGTCATAAGTGAAAGCGTGATGAAGGCAGGTGTGCGTTCAACAGGAAATTTTATGTGGATTATCATCCTGACATGGTTTAAACAGAGATGCTTTTCCCCAAGTAGGCTACAGCGATTTACTCGCAACATAGCAGAACTAAGTATCTAGCCTGCGTGCAGACGAGAAGATCGCCGTTGTCGTCTTATAAACATGTGGATGGGTGGATAATTCATTGGATGCTATTTCTGTGTACCCAAGTTCAGCTATTTTAGTGTGCAGGGGGAAGCCAAATTATGTTCCTGAGGTTGAAGTGGTCTGTCACCCCTTCACAGATCATCACACAATGTATAGCCTAATATTTTCTTAAAGTTGTCCGGATTTGTTGCCACTTAAGCTATGGTTTAAATATATGGTAAAAAATATTCTGTGCCCCCTTCTCTCCACCAGGTGCTGTTGTAAGACATGTTGCTGACAGTGAAATACCTCAATGTAAAGAAGTACATTAAATTGCACGCAGGATTCACTTATCTAGAATTCATCAGTGAAGGTAAGATAACCTGGCAGAACAAAATTTGTTGCACATGTATCAGTTCATCATGTTTGCATCTCATCTATTTAAAAAACGAATTAAATGTTAACACATTTTATTTTAATGTGTGACATTAAAAACAGTACAGAGCAGTAGGCCTAGGCCTATATTGTTGCTGCAGACTTGTCTAATTTAACCATTTTAAAGACAGGTAAAACAGCTGTTAATAAATATTAGCTAAATAAAAAAGTCAAAATTCGTTTTTAAAAAAGTTTTTCAGGCGTTTTAGGTGACATTATGCTTATCTTTTTGTAAAGCCAAAACCAAGTTTGGACTTCCGGATGCTGCTGACCTTGATATTTTCGATGAAACTGACACAGCTGTCGAAGAAGACATTTTTCTGGAGTTACTGGAGGCCCAACCAGACCTATGCCTGACAATACGTGAAAAGATTTCAGATGAAGGTAAATGTTATCATAACTTAAATTTTCATAGTATAGCCCACTCAATGTAGAGCCGAGTTCTTTTGCTCTTGATGCAGATGACATTGACCTGTCTTCATGCAATATACATGACAGTGGACAGGGCTGGGTCATATTTGTATAGAATGTTGTCTGAACATGAACATTGAAATTGTGTTATTAATGGCATTGTGGAGTAGCCTAAAGAAAGTTAACCAAATCATCTCTCCCAAAGATTTTTGTCCTTTAGCTCATTCCACACCATCCTCCTCGGATACATTATCTTCCCTCACGGACACTATATCACTTTCATCAAGTGACAGTGACCTCAGGGAAAAGGGCATTCCTGCAGGCCGCAGTAGATCCAGCAAAGACAGTTCTGCACCAAATGTTTCTGTGTCAGAGGCTGCAAAAGAGGTAATTGAGAACAGAAAATGTCTTTTGTATTTTTGAGTTGACACCATTTATACTGTAGATTGTTATACAAATTGAAATTCAAAACATGGTGGTTCCCAACTTGCCCTGTATGAAAAAATGTTAGTAGAAGTTAGTGCTTCTTGCTAGATATGTCTTTCACAGGTTTGTTGACATTCCTCTAAACTTTCACCTTTACTGACAAACAAGTTTTTATTGTTATTATTTTCCCTTTTATATGAGCAGATGGTTAAAAATGCCTTGACTAGGAAACCTGGTGGAGAGGAAATTCTTGAAGAATACAATGCCGAAAATTCACTGAGCCACCGCACCCGGCGGCAGCTTGTTAACATATTGGCAAGTGATATGACTGAGAGACATGGGTAAGAGTAATAGTACCTAATAAAAAAGTAAAGATGGGCCATATGGAATATTCTTGTAATGTATACTGCAGTAAAGACACATACTTCTGATTTAACATTGTCAATTGTATTTCCTCTATAGCAGAATTCCCTCCCGTAAGCAAAAGGAGAAATATGCCCTTGGAATAATTACACTCTTTCCCTCATTGAAGGATCCATTTTCTCCAAACGGCTATGTAAGTCATGCAGTGATTGTAAAACAGCACATTATTTAGTTTTCATCATGGAATAATTACATCAGCTAAATGATTTAAAAGAAAAATCTTAATTCCTCTTTCGTAATAACTATTGTCATAAAACTGTATTGAAATTGAGGATGTTGTTTAACATGTATTGCACCTGTTACATGATAATAGTCCTTGGGTTTCTTTTTGCTGAATCTGCAAAGTCTGTAAGATCGCATTTGATGTTTATTTTTCATCTATGTTTAAATGTGACAGGAGCATTTCTACGACGGAGTGAAAGGCACTGGATATGTAGCGTGGCGCCTCAAAACCATGTCCAGGTCTACAACCAAACGGCCAGTGAAGGAAGTCCCAGTGCATCAAGAACAAGGGCCTAAGCGCAGAAGATTAGCAACCACATTGCCTCAGCAACTTGATGGAGATGCCTGCAAGGAGGCCATCTCATTTCTTGTTCACTCTCCTGATGAAGCAAGTGTATTTCAGAAGATGAAAATGACGTTCCAACATCGCCAGGATCTGGTGCATGATCCACAAAGAACTGCAGATGTCTTCAAAACATTTCCACGCTTTTTGGATGTCAAAGGACTAGTAAGTCAAATCACTTGATATTTTCAACTGTTAATCCTTTTTTTTTTGTTTTGCTGATGTGGATGGCAACAGTAAAAGATGTGATCATTGGTCATCCCAGTCAGGCTATATCCCATATTGGTCAAAATCACATTGCAATGTAAACAATGTTGAGCACTGTCTTTATGTCCTGTGTGTATGATGAACAGGTCAATCAAGACTTCCTGCTGCTGTTTGGTGCTGAAACAGCCACCAAGTTGCTTGAGAAGTGGGACACGTCATTCAAGCCAAAGGTTATTAAAGAAGCCAAACAGCTGACTCAGTCAACTGACCTGTGTCGTTTGATAAAAGCTGCTGAGAAACCAACAGAGAGTGATGCAAATGGTAGGCGTCGCACCATGCTTGTTTGATTTTAATAATATTTATTTTTACCTGTCATTTTGAAATTGTTTTATAAATTCAACCATACACAGACTGGGACAGTGACATGGCCTCTCTGCTGCTACTCCTTCAACTTTTGCCACCCACAGCTGGACGAAAGAGGAGAACCAAAATAAGTCCAACTGATGCAGCACACAAAATGGTGCACTTTCACAAGGTAAATATGTTGTCTCACTTTTTAAAATCCTACAAAACACTTTTTCAGTTTTTGCACTTTTTAGTTTTCCTCTCCATGAAGTATGTGTCTTAGTATTTTGTAATAAGTTAGCAAGGCACATAATGTCAAACTGAATGAATGGTTCATACTCAGCAAGTATAAGCTAGGCCTATATGTCAATATCTCATTTGTTTTTAGTCATGCTGCAGCATTGATGAACACTTGCAAGCAAGAGATGGTAAACAACCATACATCCTCGCTGTTGGTCGAACCCAGAACAGCATTGACACCTTCTACATCGCAGTGGACAAACAGCTCATCCCCTGCCAAGCCACCAGCTCACTCAGTGCTTTTGATGAACTTTTCAAATCCCACTATGTGTTCAACTTATCTTACGACGAGTCACTGGTTCATCTCTACAGTTTTGTGCAGACCACCATATTCAACATTGATGCCACCTCAACAGATGAGTCACCACGTGTTCGTGAGTTGCGTGCCAAAATGTTGAATGAGAACCATGTTTAAATGTTTTATCTGTCAAACTCTGCATAGCACCAGTCAGGCTTTGATAAGTCATTTGCGACTAGGTCACAGTTTTTATCCAAGCACCAAATTTAAGTTGGCTTGTTCACAAGATGGTTGCAGCCGTCAGTTCACTACATATTCTGGTTTAAAAAAACATTTAAATAGTGTTCATGATGAAGATTGTTGTCAAAGTGGTGATGCAGAACCCTCAGAGTCATTTCAAGCTGATTTTGACAGATTACAAGATACAGACATAGCAGTTGCAGGAACAAGTGTTACTCAGAGCCTAGAGGTTGGGTGTTCTGAAAACAATGGGTCAGGTCAAAGAATTAAAAAAAATTCTGAAGCAATTTGCACTAAAATTATTGGTAAACTCAATGGTAGTGGTTTGGCAAATAGTTTTGTGTCATCACTTGTTTGTGATTTGGAAGATTTTGCTGATGGACTGCACTGTGAGTTTAAACATAAAGTACTGAACGTTGTGCCAACAGAAAATCCTGTTAGATCTCCAGTGGAAAAATGTCTTGAGACTTTTGACAATCCAGTTGAGAAGTTCGACACTGAAGCTAAAAGAAAGTCATATTTCCGTGAAAAATGGGGAATTGTGGATCCAGTGGAAAAGACTTTAGGAATACGCTATGATACAAGGTTAAATAAAAAATCAGGCACTTATGACCAGGTACCAGTAAAAGACACTTTTGTGTACATTCCAATTTTGGAAACAATCAAATTTATATGTCGCAATTCTTATATTTGCGAGCTGCTTGCTAAACTATGTGTATCAAAAGAAGACAGATATGAAGACTTTTGTGATGGGAGTTACTATAAGTCTCATCCATTGTTTTCAAAACCACAGACTTCTTTGCAAATTCAGCTTTATTATGATGACTTTGAGACTGCTAATCCACTTGGTTCCAAACGTGGTGTTCACAAAGTTGGTGCAATCTATTTTGTCCTCAGAAATCTGCCTCCAAAGTTAAATTCTGCATTGATGAACATTCATTTGGTTGCATTGTTTCATGCAGAAGATGTGAAAAAAATACGGCTTTGATCCTATTTTACAGCCTCTGATTGATGACATAAAGTTTTTGGAGAGCCATAGCATTGATTTACCCTTCTCATCTGAAAAGGTCCATGGCACTATATGTCAGATAACTGGGGACAACTTGGGGATGCACTCAATTTTGGGTTTGTTGAGTCTTTCAGTGGACGTTACTTTTGTCGTTTGTGTTTAATTGCAAAACAGGATGCACAGAGTGTGTATACTGAGGATGATCCAAAGATCATCTTACGAGGGAAAGAACTTTTTGAAATGCACTGCAGTGAGTTGCAATCTGATCCTCAAAAGCTACATGTGTTTGGCTTAAGAAAGAATTCTACACTGAACACTCTTCAATTCTTTCATGTTTGCCAGAACTTTTCCTTGGACATTATGCATGATATTCTCGAAGGGGTAGCACAATATGAGATAAAGTTACTGTTGGAATATCTGTCAGACAATTTTCTGCCGAAACCTGCTCTTTTGTCACGGATCTATGCTTTTGACTATGGCTACTTGGAGAGCAAAAATCGTCCAACAAGGGTGAACTTAGACAGTAGTGGTAATAGTATAGGTCTTAACTCCATTCAGACTCTTTGTCTGATAAGAAACATTCCTTTAATTTTGGTGATATTGTGCCAGAAGGAAATCAGAACTGGACTATGCTATTGCTATTGTTGCAAATAATTAACATCATATTCTCTCCATCTGTTACACATGGCATGACTGTGCTTCTAAAACATTTAACAATGGAACATCATGACTTGTTCAAATTGTTGTATCCAGGTAGGAACATGATTCCCAAACACCACTTTATGTTGCACTACCCAACTTGCATCAGAAAAATTGGGCCATTATTGCATGTATGGAGCATGAGAGGTGAGGCTAAACATAGGGTGTTCAAAGACACCCTTAAGAACTTTAAGAACATCACAGTGTCACTTGCCAAAAAACATCAAACATCCATAGCATACAAGTGGGAGACATGTCCTTTAAGCCATGTTGAGTATGGGCCCTTGAAATCATTTGATGTTGATAGTGAGGAAAATAGTGAAATGATCTCCCTAGGCTTGCCTGCTGTTGCAGAAGAGGCTTTCTCTGCTAATTGGGTTAACATTAATGGGACTGAGTACAGAACAGGATTGGTCATTTGTTGTGGTTCTGAACATGAGATGCCGGTGTTTTGCAGAATAAAAACAATAGTTTTGGTCAATAGTCACACCTACTTCATAGTTCAGAAGCTTGTGGTTGAAAATTTCAGTGAACATTGCCATGCTTATAAAGTGTTTGAAACGGATGAAAAGATGTTGTTAAAGCAGACTGTATTGAAATATACAAGCCCTTTGATTTGCAAAGTGCTTATGGTGATGATGATGGTCTGTACATTGTGCCATTATTTTTGTTGTGAACGTATGCTGTATGGTGCTTGGAATTTAATATTTATTAAAATGCTTATGTGACCAATTTATGTTTTCTCCTTTTATCCTGTAAAGGGACTTAACAAGGATTTTCACTGAATGTAACACAGTAGTCATACAGTAATTGCACTTTAATGCATTTTTGTATTCAGACAATTAATACAGACTAGTATTTAAAAGCTCATATATGTCACTTTAAAGTGCCAAAATAACACTGTTAAAAGTTACAGAATAACACTCTAAGTGAAAACAGTCAACACAATCCAGTGTGAAAATAAACACTTAAAAGTGTCATAAATAACACCATAGTTGTTGTGTAGTAACACCCTCAGTGAAAAGAGTTAACCCAAGCCAGTGTAAAAGTGAACACTTATCAGTGTCCTAAAACAACACTATAAATGTTAGGTAGTTACACTCTGAGTGAAGACACTTCACACCATACAGAGTGAAATTCTAACACTATGGGTGTTATATTTTTAACACTACAATGGAGTTAAAATAATAACACTTTGCAAGTGTTACTTTAACTCTAAACCAGTGAGAATTATATAAACACTGGAAAAGTGTTAACTTTAACACTATAGGAGTTGAATTAACACTGGAGATTTTGCTGTGTAGGCTCAAAAGGCCCTGATAGTAAAAAAAAACACTACATTTCCGCAAAATGACATCACTTCCGGTTTCGGCCAGGACATGGCGGACATGCTATAGGTCGCACTGATGGACGTAGGTGTTACAAACGGCTGATCGGATCGGCAAAGCGTGTTTCTGGAATATTATGTTTTTGTTGCTGCAAGTGCTTTTTATGCAGTTTTTGCAAAGCTTTATGTGGAAGGAAACTGTGACTTAGGACAAGCTGATGGCATAAGATGTAAGTACAACTCCTCCGGTTTCATATGCAAAAAAATTTATTGCGCTAGCTTATGTGGTTGCAGTGCTCCCGGGATTTAAAAATAGTTATGCAAAACGGAGCGTGCCCGCTCCGACCGGCTTTAAAGGGTTAAACATCCCGATTGCGCGTCACTGGAAGTGGATGACATATACGGCTGCCCAATGGTTGACATGTGGGCTGGAATAGAGCAGGGAGTGATATTGGAGTTCACTGAGAATTGGAAAACCACAAAAAAACTTCAAAGATGAAAAAATAAAGGATAAAAAAGAACAGATAGTTGTTGCAGTGACATTTTTAATTGTTTTAAAGTTCAGTTTCTCTTCAGCTCTTTGTATGTCAGAACTTCACTCTCCTTTGTGGGATGAGCAAGTGTGACCCATAGACTGGTAGTGACATTTTGTACACAGACAAGCATGCCCTGGAGCGGCAACGGAAACGCTCTCTCTGCTTCACCATAAATTCCGCTTACTTGTGGTTCCTAGGATATTTAAAAGTAGAATGGGAAGCTGAGCCTTCCCTTTCAGGGCCCTTTTATGTGGGACCAGCTCCCAGTTTGGATTCAGGAAACAGACACCCATACTTTATGATTAGGCTTAAACTTTCCTTAAACCCTCACTTAGTTTCACTGCAATAGGTTTAGGCTGCTAGAGGCTTCCCATGGTGCTTCCCACTGTTGCAAAGTGCTTGCTCTTAGGGGTTGTATAAATATTAAATATAACACAAAAAGTGCTTAAGGGGACACGGTGACATGGTGGTTAGCACTGTTGCCGCACAGCAAGACCACCATCAGGCTGCGGTCTTTCAGTGTGGAGTTTGCATGTTCTCCCCGTGTTTGCGTGGGTTCTCCCTGGTTACTCCGGCTTCCTCCCACAGTCCAAACACATGCAGTTAGTGGGGATAGGTTAATTGATCAATACAAATTGCCCATAGGTGAATGCGGGAGTGAATGTGAGTGTGAATGGATGTCTGTCTCTGTGTGTTAGCCCTGCGACAGACTGGCGACCTGTCCAGGGTGTACCCCGCCTCTCGCCCTATGACAGCTGGGATAGGCTCCAGCACCCCCTGCGACCCTGAAAAGCGGAAGCGAATGGAAGGAAGTGCTTAAGTAACTGTTGTGTTATTTGGCAGTATAAAAAGTAAACTGAAACGAACGTGTTGGCATGAGCTTTCCATTAGTACAGATAGTACAGATCAAACACACAGGCGCAAATACAGCAAATTATGTCAAAATAATGTCCAAAAGCATCAGTATGATGGGCAGTAGTGTAAAGCTTTCCATTTATCGGCACAGAATATTCAGCACAATATAAAATAATAGCTTGACTGACTAAGGGTTATTAAAGAGCAGTTTTTCTGCAAATTCAATCATTATGTGCCACATGTCCTGGTGGCTAGAGAAGTAGGGGGCCGACTATATCTTGCTATGCCCCCTGTGGCAGGGTGTGGCTTGGGCGTGGCTGCAGGGGAGGCTGACACACACTGGAGCTCCATCAGTTCATCACGCCTCCCCCTGTATAAAATATGCCGGGACCTGAGGTTGTTGTTGTTGTTGTTGTTATTTGTGTGACTGTTGGCTAAAAAGCTGCGGCCGAATGTGTTGGAGTATACAGCAACTGAGTAAGATAAGATAAGATAAAATAAGATAGGCCTTTATTAGTCCCACATGTGGGAAACTGAAGTGGGTCCAGTGATGAGCTCACCAGGTGCTGAAACTGAGCCAGGACCAGCTGCTCCAGGGTCTTCATCAGGTGGGATGTCAGAGTCACCGGCCTATAGCTGTTGAGGTCCTTTGGACGAGGAGTCTTTGGCACTGGTACAACACAGGAGGTTTTCCAGAGCTGTGGGACTCTCCCCAGCCTCAGGCTCATGTTGAAGAGGTGCTCCATCACCCCACACAGTTGATCTGCGCGGGACCTGACGACCCTTGAGCTGATGCCATCTGGACCCGCTGCCTTCTTGGCTTTAATCCTCCTCAGTTCCCTCCTGACCTGGGTGGTTGAGAGAGACAGGCTGGAGCCTTGTGTTGAGTGTGTGTTGGATGCTGTTGTTGGGGGTGGGGGAGTGGTTAGCAGGTGAGTAGAGGAGGTGTGAAATGGCTTAGGTGTCAGAGGTGGAGGTGCAGCAGCAGTGCGGGTGGGTTAGTCTGCAGCCGATGTTGAAGACTGCCTCATGGATGAATCAAATGTGTTAAAGAAATGATTCAGTTCATTCGCCATGGAACATGGAACAGAGCAAAACAAGAGCCCCCAAGAGTCCAAAACATTGTTCAGAGGACTGGCCTGGGGCTGATAGCACAAAAGTTCACATAGTTCAGGTGGGCCGGCCCGGAGGTTGCTAACACAGGAGCCCAGAGTAAAACGGTTCAGGGGGTCGGCCACGCAGAAGGCAGTGGTGACGTGGAAACTGTTCTGGAGGTCGACCCGGAGGTCGCCAGTTCACTAATCTATCATAAAGCCCTCTCGGAGGTTGGCTGCATGGAAGACGGTGGCGACATGGGCAGAACAAATGAGGGTGAGAATGAGGGAGGATGAGGCTGGACCAGGCGAGGCTGAGGATGAGGCTGGACCCAGACGAGGCTGAGGATGAGGCTGGACCAGACGAGGCTGAGGCTGCTGCAGACGAGGAGGATGCTGCTGCAGATGAGGAGGAGGATGCTGCAGACGAGGAGGAATGCTGCAGACGAGGATGATGCTGCAGACAAGGATGTGGAAACCATAGGTGATGGCGCGAGTGGCTCCTCGAACCCTCCAGCGAAGGCTGAAAGCTGAAGTGGCTCTTCTGTTATGAAACGGCTGTGTGCAGGCAGGAAAAGGACCCAAGGTGCAGACTCCAGAGACAAACGTAAACTCAAAAAACAGCTTTAATGCTGAACTCAAAGTAACAAACTTCCAAAGTACAAACATTAATGCAGGCAGGCAAATAAAACACACAGCCGTTCATACAGAAGGTCGCGACCAGAGTATGGACCCAGCAGACTCCATGTGGTATCGGCGACCCACAGTATCGGCCTTCCTCAAGGAGAGGGTGATGCAGGAGGCTAAGCATGCCCGGGAGCTCGAGTCACCCTTCTATGGGTCACGTTTGGCTTGGGGAGGGCCCCCCAGCCTCCAGACTGGCATGGCTTATGGCCGAGCCGGCGCCTATGCCTCGGGCGATCAGATTGAGCACGTGCACATTCTCTCCGGACACTACACCTCCACCTCCACCCCTGGATTACCAGTCCGACAAGAGGCTGGAGCAGCGGAGGAAGAAGGATTATGCAACGGCAGACATTGGACTTACTCCGCTACAGTCTTTTGCTCTCTTTATGGGACTGCAGCGTTCTGAGCTTCACAAACTCCTCTGCTTCCTCATCGCAGCCCGGTCCGTTCGAGGATTTACAGCCCAGTTTGCCACCTCCCACTTCCCGGAGAAGGTGGCGCTCACGGCATCACCACTCTGTCTCTGCGGAGCAACTCCCAGTGGTGAGTTATAATGACTGCTTTCGTTCTGCTCCCTCTGAGCTGGGGAAAAGACAATCATATGAACACTGCTAAAACCAAGACTGAAAAGACGGTTAAACATGGTGGGGAAAGGGTCGACACCTATTTTAGATGAGCTGGTTTTCATTGAGCCTGCTCCTTTGTCTCCCTGTGCTCCTGCTCCCAGGGTAGCTGCGGTCCAGCCATCCCCTGCACCTGTATCAGTTCCTCGGGTGAGGGGGGCTAGGGCCCAGTTTGATCCCTGCTCCAGTTTCCAGGCCAGCTGAGGCTCGGCTAGTCCCTGCACCCGTACCTGTTCCTCGGGTGGGGACAGCAGCTGCGAGCCGTTGCCTGTGCCTGTTCCGGTTCCCAGGGTGAGGCTAGC
This sequence comes from Simochromis diagramma, assembly GCF_900408965.1. Taxonomy (NCBI): domain Eukaryota; kingdom Metazoa; phylum Chordata; class Actinopteri; order Cichliformes; family Cichlidae; genus Simochromis; species Simochromis diagramma. Next base: position 204,436 of record NW_024387368.1, read on the forward strand.
CAGGACAAAGCCACCTCTGCACCCGTACCCTACTCCTCGGGTGGAAGAGGCTAGTACCCAGCAGGCTCGTGCACCCATTTCTGACCTTGCTGGAGGCTCTGGTAAGCCCGTCCAGCCGTTTTTCGCATGTTCTGGAGGCTCAGGAGAATTAGCTCAACTACCTGCTAATCTACCACCTAACCCACCATTACTACCATCTTTACAACATGCAACACATCTGAAACTTCTGTCCATAGCTCACACATTAGCCTCACTTATCAGTTCAGCCACCTGTTTCCTGCTGGAGGGTCCAAGGGGCCCGTCCGGGCCTTCGTCTGTTGTTCCCGCTGGGAGTTCTGGAGAAACCGCACCAGCCTTTGTTTGTCCTCTGCTGGAGGGACCCAGGGGCCTGTCCAACCGTCTGTTCCTGCTGGGGTTCTGGAGAACCGCTCCAGCCATCTTCTGCCTCCGCTGGAGGGTCCGAGGTGCCCGTCCAGTCTTCGTCGCCTGCATTGCCACCATCTGCGGCTCCCACACAGTCGCCTGCAGCGCCACTTTCCTGCAGTTCCACACTGTTGCCTGCAGTGCCACCACCTGTTCCGTTGCCTGCAGTTGCCATGCTGCCATCTGGTCCTGCTTCGTCTCTGCCTGAGGCCTTCGCATGGGCTGGTTGCGCTTTGTCTACGCCAGAGGTCTCCGCACCGTCTTGCCCTGCCCTCACCTCGTTCCCTGTCCGGCCTGCTCGTCCTCGTCCTGTCCGGCCACTTTCCAGGCCGATGGCTGGACGTTATCGCCATCGTGGACGCCATCGTGAACGCCATCGTGGACGCCATCTGTTTGTTTCCCATTCCCTGATTGCCCCTCTGTGTATTTAAGGCCCTGTGTTTCTCTCTGTTCGTGTCACGATCTACCCTTATCTACCCTCATCTTGCTGTGTGTTCTGTCTGCGTAAGGCTTATTTTGTATTCTCAGTTTGTTACCCTTTTGAGTTCAGCATTAAAGCTGTTTAAGTTTCACGTTTTGTCTCCAGAGTCTGCACTTTGGGTCCTTTTTCCTGCCTGCACACGCCGTTTCATAACATCTTCGACCCTCCAGCGAGAACAATCACAGAACCAGCAGGCATGTGGGCCTCTGGCACATGAAGCAAACTTGCAGCTGCACAGAGCACGTGTCTGGACTTCTGTACGAAGTCCAGATGCATTTCTTTACAAGCTCCTTAGACTCCCCAGTCCCATGCATACATTCCAACTCTCCCGACTTACCGGGAGAATCCCAAATCTCAGTGCCCCTCCGGAAATCTCCCGCAGCCACCATTCTCCCGAATTTCTCCTGATTTTCCACCCGGACAACAAAAAATGAGAAACCATATCCCAGAATTCATAGCACAGCCCAGCCAATTCCAGTTTCCAACAATGGCGGCAGCTACTTATTTTTAATTTTACTCTTATTACTCTTTTGAGTCGCAAAATAAACTTTTAGCATATTTTCAGGGCGAGAATGTAACTAAATAAACGTCAAACAGAAAACTGATTAACAGAAGTGTGAGATGGTCGAGAATCTACGCCAGCTTCCGGTTATATTTAGATATCAAGGAGTAGACGGCAGAGTTTCACTCCACCGAGAGAGCTTGAGATGTAATTCTGAGGCTAGACCCAGCCCACTTAGACCACGAAGGCCGGGTCCTGAGGTGGATTGCAGCCTCTGAATTTGGACAGCCCCGGTTGGGGGACAGTAATAACGGTGACATTTAACTTACTTTAAATAAATAATTTTAAATAAATAAACACTGTAAAATTCAAGTTTTTTGTATATGTATATGTATACCTACCTGAGGTTACCTATTCTGAGGTCTCAAGGTTGGCAAGTATGGTCCCATGTCTTTGTTTCCCCTAGTCAAGTCCGCGTCTGTCATGTTTCCTGTTTTACCTCTGAAAGTCTGTGTCCTAGGTTAGTCTAATCAAACAATCCTAGTTTGAGTTTTTTTTTGTATTGCTAAGTTTGTCTTGCCAGCAAATGAAACTGCCGTCTTAAGTTAATGTTTTGTCTTGGAGTCCTGCACTTGGGTCCAGCCAACTGTCAGCCGCACAGCTCATCGTGACAGAAGGACGCAACCACAATATGGACCCACCGGACTCAGCTCACCTCGAGAGAGAGGTGGACCTTGCTCGCATCCTCGGACTGATGAGTCGCATTAGCCATGCCTCGGATTTGCAGACATTTTCAGTCGGACTGAGTGCAATAGAAGCAATGTTTAAAAGAAAGCCTCACCTTCACAAGCTCTCCATGTCTTCGGAATTTCAGAGCCGTTCGCTGATCCAGGCTAAAAGGAGGCAGTCCAAGCCTGGGAGCTAAGCCCAATTCATCTTCACCTCCTCATCCACACGCCTCAGTCACAGTAAGCAAGCCCTCTCACGCCCCACTTGCAGGCAGCAGCAGTCGCAGCATCGTACTCCTTCCTCCCTTACGCTTGTTCCGACCACCCTCAACTGCCTCATGCCTGCATGAATGTGGGTCGGAGGATGATTGGCCAGTCACTGTTGCTCTGACACCCTCTGTTTCCTCTGCCGCTCCCGTTCCTCCAGGAGAAACTGGCGTTATCATCATCGCCCTAACTCCTCGGGGTGAGGGCAACTGACGGTTTCAAACGACGGTTCAAAGATGGACGCCGAGTATGGCAGCCTCGTCGCGAGCTCCCCCAAGCAACAGGGCTTTCTTCTGTGTTTTAATTTTACTTTTCCTTTATTTTTTCAACGAGCAGCACTTGTCTCCTTGTGTACGACCGACAAACCTTACTGGACATAAAAGACGGTCTTTCTTATAACTTTCCGGAGTTCAAGTTTTGCAACACGGACACTCCGTTTGCAGACCCCCCATTCATCTCACCTGAGACGCCTTTGTTTCTCTGGCCCTGGAAGGCCGCAAACGCCGACGCAGAGGGAGAAGATCTGGGCGTTCTGGTTCGACTGAGACGGCGCACTTACAGACCACCGTTACCCCCAGTTTTATTACTGGCTAATATGCAGTCTCTGGAGAAACAAGCTTGTGCGAGCTTCGGGCACGGATCGCATTCCAGCGAGAGATGCGGGACTGCTTGCGTGATCTGCCTCACAGAAACCTGGCTATCGGACAAAGTACCCCGGACTCCGCAATACAACTGCCGGGGTTCTCTGTGCACCGCGCGGGACAGGGTCACAGGGATCTTACTGGGAAAAAGCAGAGGCGGTGGTGTGTGTTTTCATGATCAACAACAGCTGGTGTGATTATGCGACACGTGGCACCCGGTCAAATCCTTCTGCTGTCACCGTTATTAATGTCCCCCAACCGGGGCTGTCCAATTCAGAGGCTGCATCCACCTCAGGTGCCGGCCATTCTGGCTACCGAGGGAATTTACAGCAGTGATTATTACAGCTGTTTACATTCCCCCCACAAGCCGACACTGACCGAGCACTCAGGGAACTGTACAGCGCATCAGCAGCGAGGAAAATCGCACACCCAGAGGCAGCGTTTATCACGGACCGGGGACTTTAATAAAAGAAACCTGAAGAAAGTCTCACCAAAACTCCATCAACACATCCTTTTCAACACACGTGGAAACCGGCTACTCGACCACTGTTACACCTCTTTCCGGGATGCGTACAAAGCCCTCCCCCGCGCCCCATTCGGGACCAATCAGATCACCGCTCATCCTGCTCCTGCCCGCCTACAGGCAGAAGCTGAAACAGGAAGCTCCAACCCGGAGGGGCGGTGCACTGTTGGACGGACCAATCGGAGTCTGCGCTGCGGGACTGTTTTTGATCACGCGGACTGGGAAATGTTTCACGTGGCCGCCAGAGACATTGATGAATACACAGACTCAGTCTGCGGATTTATCAGGAAATGCGTGGAAAATGTCGTCCCATCCAGAACAGTCAAATCCTTCCCAAATCAAAAACCCTGGAATTAACGGAGATGTTCGCGCGGACACTGGCGGCACGGAACACCGCCTTTGCCTCCGCGAACACATCGGACTACAAAACACGCACATTACCACTCCGGAAGACGATCAAGCAGCCAAACGTGAGTACAGGGACAGGGTGGAGCAACAGTTTGACAACCCTCGGAGTATGTGGCAGGGACTAAACACGATCACAGACTTTAGAGGGAAAACCAGCACACCGCAGACCACGGCCTCTCTGTGTGAGGATCTAAACGTATTCTACGCTAGATTCGACGCAGCGAACACCATGAGACCGGACAGTGTGCGCACCGCGGATGACGTCAGTGCGCACACTGTGTCTGAGGAGGATGTGCGGAGGTGCTTCAGGAAGGTGAACGCACGCAAAAGCTACTGGTCCGGACGGGATTCCCGGCCGCGTCCTCAAGTCATGCGCGGCTCAGCTGGCTGGAGTGGTTCACGCACATCTTCAACCTTTCCCTCTCTCTGTCTGTAGTCCCAGCCTGCTTCAAATGGCCACCATCGTCCCTGTACACCAAATCCTCCACCATCTCCTCATTGAACGACTGGCGACCTGTAGCCCTGACCCCCATCGTAAGCAAATGCTTCGAGAAGCTGGTCAGGGACTTCATCTGCTCTGCACTACCCGACTCACTGGACCTCTACAGTTCGCATTACCGCCACAACAGGTCCCTGATGATGCCATAGCCCTGACACTACACACTGCCCTGTCACACCGGAGAAGAGAGACACGTATGTGAGGATGCTTGTTTGTATATTAACAGCTCAGCATTCAATACCATCTTCCCTCGAAAGCTGGACAGGAAACTGCAGGATCTAGGACTGAGCAGCTCCCTCTGCAGCTGGATCCTTAGCTTCCTGTCTGACAGACGCCAGTTGGTCAGACTGGGCAGCATCACCTCATCCCCCATCACACTGACACTGGTGCTCCACAGGGGTGTGTACTGAGACCTCTCCTGTACTCACTCTACACATACGACTGCACAGCCACTACAACTCCAACATCATTGTGAAGTTTGCGGACGACACTACATTGGTGGGTCTTATCACCAACGGTGGATGAGACGGCTTACAGGGAGGAGGTCAGCGCCCTGACCCACTGGTGTCAAGACAACCATCCTCTACCCTCAACGTCGCAAAGACAAAGGAGTTTGATAGTGGACTTCCGGAAGTTGCAGAGAAGTAACAACCCCACATCAACCATCAACGGCGCTGCGGTGGAGAGAGTGAGCAGCTTCCGGTTCCTTGGTGTACCATCTGGCTGAGGATCTTACGTGGTCAGTACAACACAAACAAAACAGTGAAGAAGGCGCAGCAAGCCGCTATCTTCTTTCTCAGGAGACTGAAAAGATTCGGCATGAGCCCCCGCATCCTCAGGACCTTCTATCACTGTGCCATTGAGAGCATCCTCACTGGATGCATCACCACCTGGTATGGCAACAGAACAGCACCGCCTACAACTGCAAAGCTCTCCAGAGAGTAGTGCGGTGCTCTGAACGGATAATTGGAGGTGAGCTTCCCTCCCTCCAAGACATCTACAGGAAGCGCTGCCTGAGGAAAGCGGGGAGGATGATCAAGGACTCCAGTCACCCCAGCCATAAACTGTTCAGACTGCTTCCATCAGGAAGGAGGTTCTGCAGCATCCGGTCCCGTACCAGCAGACTGAGAGACAGCTTTTTCCATCAGGCCATCAGACTGCTGAACACTTCATAGACACCTCAGCTTCACTACTGGAACTTCAACATTATGCACTCCACACTGTATATAAATGCCACTTCTTTTGCACATATTCAACTCTGTATTTTTATATATTTTATATTATTATTATTATTATTATTATTATTATTATTTTTTTTTTTTTTTTTACTATTTAATTTGTAAAAATGTGTACACACACACACACACACACACACACACGTAGGAAAATATTAGTATACACATCCAGAAATGCATATACTATTATATATTGTACATATATTTATTAGTTTCAGGTCGGCCATTCTTGTATTTTGCTCGTTTGTGTTGTTGTGTTTGCACATCTCTGTTGCTTGTGGGGCTCGCACACAAGAATTTCACTCGCATGTGCTGTGCCAGTGTGCCTGCACATGTGATGTGACAATAAAAGTGATTTGATTTGATTTGATTTGATTTGAACTGAGACCCTGCCGACTCCAGCACCCGTTTCAGTTCCTCGGGGGGAAAGAAGAGCTAGCTACTGCACCTACACCGGCTCCCAGAGTAAAGGCAGCCCGAATCTAGCTCGTCCCTGCACCCGTATCTGTTCCTTGGGTGGGGATAGCTGGTGCTCAGCTAGGCCCAGTACCCGTTCTTGTTCCTGTTCCCTGGAGGAGAGCTGCTGAGAGTTGGTTACGAGCTCAGTCACGAGTTCAACAACCACCACTACCACCAGCACAACCATCATCACGACCACCATTACAACTTCTGTTTCAGTCATGTGCCCAGCCGGTAGCTCAGCTATTAGTTCAACCATCAATTCAGCTTCCTGTGGATGGATGGCATAATTATTCATGTCAAATTTACACTATTTTTAGGTAATAGTGTTGTATAGCAAATGCAGAAATAAATGTTTTAAGAAGAGCAAATATAAGTTGGTGTTCTAAAGAATATGATTGGTTCCTTGCAGGACACCAGGAAAGATGAGCCCTCCGTAACAGATGGTGTGGTCACCTGCAGGTTCAAAGCTATTGCATCTCCAACCCACATCCACTTATACTGCACTTAAGGGAAGTTGGGACAGTGTTAAAACTCTTCTACACTTGACAGTCATTCAGGCAGTAATGCAACAACATACTTCTGTGTTTGAATGCAAAACAAATGTGTTTGTCAGGTTTGTGAAAGCAGGACCCATATTTGCAGGACTTCCTGTGTAGAGTACAGTGCATTTATTTACAGTGAATAAAATGACAAGTGCAACAATCCTTAGTATTTACATGGATGTTAAAATCCCCCACAATAAATTAATTAAATTATAATTTTATCTGAGCAGAGCACTAAATCAAAAAAAGTAAGGCCAAGGTTGATAGATAACAAGAAATAAAATTGGTTTTTGAGCTTTTGTAGCTAGGGTGGACAAGTCTAAGCATCAAGCTTTAAAATGAATAAAAACTCTGTCTGGGTCTTTGGTTGGTTAATAAGTTGGAGTAGAATAATAATAATAATGGATTGGATTTATATAGCGCTTTTCAAGGCACCCAAAGCGCTTTACAATGCCACTATTCATTCACTCTCACATTCACACACTGGTGGAGGCAGCTACGGTTGTAGCCACAGCTGCCCTGGGGCAGACTGACAGAAGCGAGGCTGCCATATCGCGCCATCGGCCCCTCTGGCCATCACCAGTAGGCGGTAGGGTAAAGTGTCTTGCCCAAGGACACAACGACCAGGACAGAGAGCCCGGGGATCAAACCGGCGACCTTCCGGTTACAGAAAGTAGAATATTGCTGCCACACCCCCCCCTGGCCTGTGCTTCCAGGATTCTGACAGTTATTATAAGTCAGTTGTTTGGATTCATTTAAACTAACATAACATCCTCTACAAGGCAGACTAAACCAACTGATCATCAATTATTAATTCATAATGTACTGGCAGGGACTAACAAGGAAAAAGACCTAATGCTTAATAATCCACATTTCACTGTTTTACTCCTTGGTGCAATTGTGGATACTAATTGTTCTTTCTCTGGGATTTAAAAGGTTTGAATCGTTGTTTTTGCTGATTTTTGGTTTGGTTCTTGTTGGTTTGGGAGCAGACACTGTCTCTAAGGGTTTTGAGGGTAGAACAGAAGGAGAGAAGCTACAGAGAGGCATGTAGGACTGCAGCTTACTTTGTCACCTTTGATGAAAAGCACCGAGTTGGACTAACAATCAGGTGGAGTTGTTGCTGCGAGTAACACAAAAGTACAAAGTTGCAAAAGCGAGTGAGAATTAAAGAATTTGAAGAAAAGCTCTCTGAAACATGTACACTGATATTACTCTTTAATAGGGCTGTCAAAATTGAGCGCAAACAAAACAAACATTGTATAATGCCCTCCGCTATCTTAGTTTAATCTCCAAGATGGCGCCGCGTATGGATGCCCTGGTGCTTCAGTGCGTTTACTTTTGTTTTGCTTTTGTGCATTTCTTCTGTGTTTGGGCACTCCTCTGGATACTCTTACACCAGAGAAGAGCTCCTTAACTACAGGACTACAACGCCTGTGGATTTATTTCCAATATTTGTCGCATCTGTGGCAGATTTACTGCTGACTCTGACCCAGGAAAGCGAGACGCCGAAAGAGAGGGAAGCGAGCCGGCGCACTCGTGCGTTTGAGGAGACGCGGACTGCGTACTGCTCTTCCTGGGATCTTCCGTTTCTAAGTACGCTCACTCAGGAATACGATGGACGAGCTGGCCCTGATGAGAAGCATGAACAGAGACTTTGCCTCCTCCTGTGTCTTATGTTTTACGGAGTCGTGGCTCAGTGAGAACATCCCAGACTGCGCGCTCAAGCTGGAGGGCTTTCATCT
>NW_024387369.1:0-54758 GCF_900408965.1 Simochromis diagramma
TTCAGCGCGTTTCAAATTTAGTAAACTTTTGGTCAGAGGGGCCCGGTTGCGCCAGTGTCCGGCAGCCTCGCCTCTGTCAGTTGCGCCCCAGGGCAGCTGTGGCTACAACGTAGCTTGCCATTGCCAGTGTGTGAATGTGTGTGTGAATGTGTGTGTGAATGGGTGAATGACTGAATGTAGTGTAAGCGCTTTGGGGGTCCTTAGGGACTGAGTAAAGCGCTATACAAATGCAGGACATTTAAACTTGAATATTTGTCACCCAATTCCTGTCCTGATGGGACTTTTATTACTTATTATAAAGCCCGACTTCAGACATGCATAAGCAGGGTAACATTAATGTGACTAAGTCATTTTGCTCTAGAGGTATTTTCTTCAGGCCTCAATGCTATAGAGTGGTAGAAAAACACCTGGGATATTAATTAGCAGCACACTCATTATCAGATTGTTAATATTAATGCAACAGTGCTCATGTATCATGTCTGTTACAGTTGCAGTGTTTATGACTTAACCACAGACTTTGTCCTTTAATACATCTCTGTATAAAGTTTTTCTATAGCCCCTCCAAACGTTTATGTAAGTAGTCATTGTGATGAAAAGAAAGAAAAAAGCAAAGATATGTTTTTTGGGAGGGGACATTGCATATTTGTACATTTTTTAGGTTTAAAAGATTAAAATATGAAAAGGCTAAAAGTCTAACCGCTAACAAAGAGACACGTTTTCGTGTAAAAACCAGCAGTCCCATCACAAGTTTTTAAAATTAAATCTAACATAAAAACTTGGATGTAACCGGAACTGCAGCTGATTAAAGTGAAAGAGTAGATACGTAGAAGTAAAGCGGTCCTGTTCCTCCAACGATTCTTTTAAAGTCGCTGGGTGTGTCTTTAAAATCGTTTCTTCCGTGTTTTGTTCTAGTCTGTCACTTAATCAGTACATATAAGTATTTTACTACTAGAGGTGGGAATCACCATACATCCCACAATACGATATTATCACAATACTTAATGCACGATACGATATTATTGCGATTTTTTTTTTTTTTTTTTAAATATCTGTGATATTCAGATTCTGTACATAAAGGTAAACTTTATCAATATTCATTTTATCTAATATCAAAGTCTCACACTCAGTCTTTCTCTCATTTCAGTCAGTTTTATTGTTGACAAACTGAACGGTTTGTATTACAGTCTAGTCCAACTTAACTGAATGCAACCATCTGGTACAATTATAGCTATTCTCAACTATGCAATTTAAGAAAACTATGCAGCCCATTCAGCAACTGAAGAATTTGAAAGTAAATTAAAACAAAATATAATTTTACATTAAATAAAAAAGTTTTAAACTTAATTAAAATAAAACATGTCTTAAATTAAAATAAGTAAACTGTCATGTTTATTGCTGCCAAAAAAAAAGTTAAACACATTTGGACAGTGAAGGAATGTCAGGATTCTTGCTCAGAAAAAGGAGCTGATCAACATGCTCTGAAGTCAGAGCACAAAAACTTTTTTTGTAACAAAATATCGATTTCTGTTGTCCCTGTATCGATACATTATTAGCAAACAAAATATCACGATACTACACAGTATCGATTTTTTCCCCCACCCCTATTTACTACATGCACTCTAAAAGTTTTCCGTGCACCATGAGCCGCCTTACCTTGCCTCAGACATCTTCTTCTCTGTGTGTTGTGTTGAGGTCCTCGCGGAGGTCTCACCTTTATCTGCGCAAAGGAAACAAGAACAGGATGGATGAAGCCCGCAGTCCAGCTGTTGTAGAAATGAACAAGCTCTCAATACCACGCCTCGAGTGGACCTGCTGAAATAACTGCATACTCAGTAATTAAACTGCCCGGTCACAAATGTTAAGTTTCGTTTTCACTTCTCCACATTATGAGCCACACCTGTTTGTGTAACACCTTGGGTCATCGACAGTCAGCTGACTTTTGTTTGTTAAGTTTGTTATTGGTTGGTAAAGACCTATAGTAAACGTTTGACCTCTGTTATTGCCAACAAAGGTTATGTTACAAAGTATTGAGTTGTATTTTTGTTATTGACCAAATACTTATTTTCCACCCTGATTTACGAATAAATTCTTTACAAATCCTACCATGTGGATTCATGGATTTTTTTTTTCACATTCTGTCTCTCACAGTTGAAGTGTACCTCTGGTGCAAATTACTGACCTCTGTCATCATTTTAGGTGGGGGAACTTGCACAATCGGTGGCTGACCAAATACTTTTTTGCCCCACTGCACATGACAGTTTAGTTCTGATAAGTCCAGAAGAGTGTAATAACAGGATGCATCTGGTAGGCGGTGGACGAACAAAGGAAGTAGCTGTTCTTTTTTAGAATATCTCCTGAGATAGAATTACTGGAACATGCATGTTGTTTTTCATCTGTGGTGACGCGAGTTACTGGTCATCATAAGTATAAATATCACACCCACCTATTGTTCGGGGGAGATTGAGGCTGATGTTTTCCAGAGCCCATCTTCACCACATATATGTGTTTTAATAAAATCATTTGTGTTGACCCACTATGGACTTTCAGTTGTATGTCTCTTCTCAAATTCGAACCACGACAAGCTTTAAATTAAATGGTATGGGGTATAAAGTATAACATCTGCATCCAAATTACAGAGAAGTAGATGCAGAATACTAAAGTACGTTAAATCTGTAGTTCAGTAAAATAACCTAACTAAATGTAATGTTCAATATGATTATATCTATGGTGCCATCCAGTGGGTACTGGATACTGCATATTTAGCCCAAAAGCATTCCTTGAGCAGGGCATAAGTAGGATACCACCCCCCCCCCACCGGGCATGCCCCTGTCCATCTCCATGTCCAGTACTGGTTAGCGTAATCATTATTATTTATAGTTAGATAACTGAAAAGGCGTACCAAACCCAAGGCCTACCAAAATTTCCTAGAAAGAGATAAAGCATCCAAAATGTTAATGTGAAATGAGCACAAAGACATACAAAACCCACAGATCACAGGGAGAGATACAAAACTCCTGAAAGGAGAAAGACACAAAAGCAGCTATACGAACAGAAGGAACAAAGAGACAAAACAAAGAAAGAATAGATGTAGAAAGATGAAACCAAAGAAAACATGACCGAGAAGATGCCCCTGAACTCTCTCAGCACATGTATGTGCTTGTGCTCCTGGGCAAATTCAGCAGCTTCCTCTGCCTGTTCATCATCATGTCTGCTTTGCTGCGACAATAAAAACAGCCCTGCACTGCTCGACGCTCACAAAGGTCGCACTCTAAGACTGAATCAACACAATGACTCCACTCATAGCAGCTGATAACCATGTGAATCCACAGAATCAAAGGGCCAATTCATAAGCAGCTGACGCAGAAGAAGTTAGCTGTTGTGCTTTCTCCTTGTCACTGTGTTGTGAACACCACAATATAAAACCTCTATAGTGAAACTGTTGTGCTTGTCAGTATATTCTAAAATATAAAAATGCATACAATGGTGAATATTTGAATTCAAACATGGTCGAAATTTAATATAAAAGCTGTGTGTACAGCCATGCGAGCCTCAGCTGTAGACAGCTCTAAACACTCCAGAGTTTCAGTGTTTCCAGTCTTGGCTCTGTAGAATATTAACTGTAAGGGAATATGTTTATCTCAGGCACACAGAAGCAAAGAAGCTCCACCCAGCTGCTGTAGCCTTTACCCACTTTCTACTGTTCAAACAGAAGAAAGTCTGTAAAGGGAGAGGCGCAACAACAACTTGTTTCAGACCAAGAGAATGTGACAAGGCCCAGTATAAAATACACAAGGGTTGATTTTTGCTCCACCATTTACCACAGACTTCCTAACTCTGTTATTTATTTATTTATTTATTTATTTATCACTGAGCAGATTTTGTTTTCTTATTTCTTTCTAATTACAACTTACCGCTACAGCTGAAAACGCTATGAAGGTAATGAGAGTGAACAGCAGCTAAAGAATGTGCTGAAATTGATAATATACATCCCTCTTAAAGTCAGAGGAGCTGCAGATTTGCCTTTTTTCATCTAAAGTCAGATTTTCCTTATTGGTGTTATATTACAAAGCATGTGGCTACATAAATCCAATGGAAATTAAAGAAAAAATAATGTCAACATTACTTGGACAAGCAAATATTTGAGCTTTAAAGAACCCTTATCTGTTTTTACTGATGAACAGATCTTTTTATCACTTTTTCAAATCCTTAAAAAATAGATTCAAGGTTTCAAGATTTTTTGCCAGTTTTTCACATGTCCTAAAATAGTTCTTTAAGACATTTAGACAGAAGGTCATGGCTGTTTCTGGGTCTGTAAGATACATTTTTCAAATAATCCAATTATTTTAAATAAGTCGTTCTATTACTGGGAAAGAAATTGATTTTTTCACACCAAGCTGCTTGCCTATTGTAGATTCACTCTTCCCAGTCTGGTGCAGGTCTACAATACTTTTCCTGGTGTCCTTCGAAAGCTCTTTGGTCTTGGCCATGGCGGAGTTTGGAGTCTGACTGTTTGAGGCTGTGGACAGGTGTCTTTTATACAGATGATGAGTTCAAACAGGTGCCATTCATACAGGTAACGAATGGGGGACAGAAAAGCTTCTTACAGAAGACGTTACAGGTCTGTGAGAGCCAGAGATTTTCCTTGTTTGAGGTGACCAAATACTTATTTTCCACCCTGATTTACGAATAAATTCTTTACAAATCCTACCATGTGAATTCATGGATTTTTTTTTCACATTCTGTCTCTCACAGTTGAAGTGTACCTCTGGTGCAAATTACTGACCTCTGTCATCATTTTAAGTGGGGGAACTTGCACAAACGGTGGCTGACTAAATACTTTTTTGCCCCACTGTATATAAAATTAAATAAAAATAAAATATACAGAGGTCAGCAGTTGGATATTGTGCAAAACAAGTGGCATTTATGTGCAGTATGGAGTGCATAATGTTGAAGTTCTCACTAACGTTACTCTGGTTTTCCCATTCAACAGTCTTAAATTTAATAACTGTCTACACTGAAACAGCTGGGCAAAACTGTGTTATGATCTGTTGTTACATTAAAATTATTTTTTTTTAAATGGGCCCTCGACTTGTTTGAATGTTTGCAGTTTCAAATGGAAATTTCCTCTTCTCGTGTTCATCTAAGAATTCCTGGGAATACTTGGCTCTCCTGTTTGTCAACTGTCTCGTGAAAAAAAAAAACTTCAGTATTTTCTAAAGCATCTTCTGCAAAGAGATTAAACATCAATATTTTGCTATTAGTTTTTTCCATTTTCTGCATTTTTGGCTGTGTCAGCACGTGACGAGCACGCTGAGCTTTGTTTTCGGGTCGAGAGCCCCATTTCAGCTGTGATGATGAAGAAAAATGTCACTCAGCTGCTCATGTAACGTCAAAGAGGGGGGAGAGAGGGAGTGTGCATATAGGTTGGACATCTTCTTGTGAAAAAATTCATCATCATGTTTCTCTCAGGCCTCAGGGCCACATGTCAGATATCAGCCCTGGTCAGACGAGATCAGACAGGCATGTTTCTGCTGCTCTTAGTTCAGCATTTCGTTTCAACTAAATTTACCGAACTTACCATTATTTACCACTAGATGGCGATTGCAATCTTCCTGGTTAAAGGATCCAGAATTCTTAGAATAAATTGGAAAGCAAATAGATTATTACTTTGCTTATAACACTACTCAAACTACGGCGACTATAAAATGGGAGGCCTTTAAAGCTTTCCTGAGAGGGCAAATGATCAGTTTTACAAGCTTTAAACATAAAGCATCCAGGATGGAACTGGTCCATTTGGAGAAAAAGATGAAAGATATTGAGGAAGAGATATTTATATCCAAATCTAATGCTCTAATTCTAGAGTTAAATAAACTCAGAGCTAAATTTAATATTTTGTCATTAAATAAAGCTACTAAAAGTTTACTAAGACTGAAACAGTCATATTATGAACAGGGTGAAAAAGCAAGTAAAATACTGGCTTGGCGTATTAAACAGGCTCAGGCTGAAAGAACAATAAACTCTATAACTACAGATGAAGGACAGATCACAGCTGATCCTAAACATATTAATGACTCTTTTTCTACTTTTTATAAACAGCTATACACAACTGAGCATTTAAAGTAATTTTCATCAAAACAAACTTTTTTTTTGGATCAGCTGCATTTTCCTAGACTACCAGAAAACGATATGGATGAACTAGAGGTTCATATAACAGTAGAAGAAATTACTAATACTATAAGGAACATGAAAGGGGGCAAAACTCCTGGACCTGATGCAATACTAATAGAAATATTTAAAATATTTAAAGATAAATGAATCCAGCCTTTATTGGATATGTATCAGGAATCATTTGAATCTGGGTCTCTCCCCCTTCACTTAATGTTGCAACAATTACTTTGTTACTGAAACCAAATAAGCCAGCAACACATTGTAGTTCTTATAGACCAATCTCACTGTTGAATTATGATTACAAGATACTTTGCAAACTATTAGCTATAAGATTAGAGACACTCTTGCCTAAAATGATTCATTCAGACCAGAATGGCTTTATCCAGGGGAGGCAGGGGTTTCACAATATATGGAGGGTCATGAATATCATTTATGAGAAAAAAGAGACCAGAGACAATGCGTTAATCTCAGTGGATGCGGAAAAAGCCTTCGACAGGATCGAATGGCCGTTCTTATTTGAAGTTTTGAAAAAGTTTGGTATTGGAAACAGATTTTTTAAATGGAGTCAGTTGATATACTTCAACCCTCAAGCAGAGATTTTAACTAATGGTCTTTTTTCCACACCATTCAGATTATATCGTGGAACTAGAAAAGGGTGCCCCTTGTTACCTCGCTTGTTCACCTTGCAATGGCAATTCAGAATCATAAAAACATATCAGGAATTAAAGTAGGCAATGTTGACCACCGTATTGCCCTATATGCAGATGATGTGATCCTGTTCTGCACTAATTTAAACAAATCAATACCATCCATATTAAGTCTCATTAATACATTTAGTACATTTTCGGGTTATAAAATAAATTTTGATAAATCCGAAATATTATTTTTGAATAAAAATGAACGACAAAATCCTCCAATCAACACTCCCTTTCTGCTATCTGAACATGGGTTTACTTATCTGGGTGTGAAATTAACTCACTCAATTGAAAATATTCTGGCATCCAATTATAATTCCTTAACGACGTCAGTTATTACACCTCTAAACAGATGGATGAAACTACCTATATCTTTAATTGATCGTATCAATATATTAAAAATGTAAATTTTGCCAAAATATCTTTACCCTTTTCAATCAATACCTCTCTCTCCACCAAACTCTTTCTTTTTAGATTTGCAAAAACTATTCCGAAACTTTATTTGGAATAACAGAAGACCAAGACTCAGAATCTCATTATTATACCTTCCTTATGAAAGAGGGGGTTTACAACTTCCAAATTTAAAGTGGTACTTCTGGGCTGCTCAAATCAGAGCGGCAATACTTTATTTTGTTAATGAGCAAATTCCAGTGTGGGTTTCTATGGAGTCTACAGAAATCAAAATTCCCCCTACCTTACTAATTAAACAAACTAAGAACCCCCTTTTAAAAAACACTATAATGATCTGGTTTGAAATACATAACTACTTGGGAGAAATGATACAACTGTCTAGGTTTACTCAGATATTTGGAAATAACTTTCTTCCTTGTAGGGCGAATGCAGGTTTTCAATTTTGGTTTTTCAATTTGGAATAATACTCTTATGTCTTTTGAACAACTTAGAAGTACTTTTTCTATTCCTGTCAAACATTTTTTAAAATTTCTTCAATTAAGAATTTTTATCTTAACCACACAGCTTAGAAATCCCCACCTACTCCTCTCTAGAGAACACAGTTATAAAGCATCTAAATGGGAGAGGCCAAGTTTATGTACAAATTATTTATGGAAAATTCCAAAGAATCAACACAGTCTAGTTTAGAGGCATGGAGGAATGATTTGCAAATGGATATATCTGATGATGAGTGGTATAAATCATGCTCCTTGGCCCAGAGTCAGACAATTAATGTGCAATCTCGGCTACTTCAATATAAATGGTTAACAAGACAATATCTTATTCGTCAAAAATGCATTATTTTAATTCAAACATCCCAGACACCTGTATTAAGTGTGGAGTGGACAGGGTCACTTTATTTCACTGTATATGGGAGTGTCCACATGTGAAAATCTTTTGGGAAAAGGTAATAAATCTGTTGAGTCAAATTATTGGTGATGTGATTCCACTTAATCCTAAAATATGTATTTTAAATATATACATGAATAATTTTATAACTGCTGCAAACAATAGAGCTCTGTTAACGACTGGACTTTTGGAAGCCAAGCGCTGTATTGCTATGTGTTGGAAAAATCCAAAAATATGTGGACTATCTCAATGGCTTAATGGACTGACATCTATACGATCTATAGAGAAAATAAGTTATACATTAAGAAATAAAGTGGACAAGTTTTGGGCTGTATGGTCAAAATTCTACAACTTTCTGTAGAACTGCAGCGTATAAACTGTGGACTTAACAGCCTGAAACTCTAACTTGATTTGTATATCTGTCCTTCCCTTCTGTTATGGTTTGCTTTGTTTTTGTTTCTATTACTGTGTTGTTTCTGTTGTTGTTGTGTTTTTTTTGTTTGTTTGTTTGTTTTTGGGTTTTTTTTAATTTATTTATTTATTTTTTAAATGTTCGCGGTGCACCATGTAAAACCGGTTAAAACCAATAAATAAATGTTTTGTTTTGTTTTTTAAAAAGTTCAGCATTTCTGATCCACCAAGAAGCTCCATGTTGAACATGTGTGAGAAAATAATCTGTATAATGACTACAAAGTACAGTCAGTGGAAAAAAGAAGAAACAATTTACTGGACTTTGCAGTCCTGTGAAAAACTAAATGCACCCCATGATTCAGCAGTTTGTACAACCGCCTTTATCAGCTCGATAAACTTCAAATAATTGTTTTCTGTATGACTTCATCAGTGTCTCACATCGTTGGGGAGCGATTTTGACCTGCTTTTCTTTTTAATGTTGCTTCTGTTCATTGAGGTTTGTGTGTATTCACGCATGCACACCTCTCTTAAGGTCCTATCACAGCATTTAAATCTAGTTGATGTCTTGACTGAGCCAATGAAGAACAGGTTCTTTTCCTTTTCAGTCCTTCTGTTGCAAATATGCTGTTGTGCTTGCGATCGTTGTCCTGTTGATGACCCCAGCGAAGCTCAGCTTTTGGACAGATGGCCTCACATTTTACTCTAGAATACTTTTGTATACAGAGGAATTCGTGGTCAACTCAATGACTGCACCATCACCGTGCTTCACAGTATGAGGTGTTTGTGCTGATTTGCTCTGTTATAAATGGCATCTATAATCCAATTTTGAGATCCCTTCCCAGACTGGATTATAGATGAGATTCATTCCCAGGTGCCTTAACACCCACTCACATCTTCGGTCATTTGATCTCAGCAAATCACATGATAGGGTGGGGCTAGGTTTCACAATGGGTTCACCCGAAACCTTGGCTGATTGTGACCTACACCCATTTTCACGCCTTGGCTCGTGTGATTGGGTAGTGGATCAACAGGGGGTCCATGACCCACCAGGGAAAACTCCCACAGGGCTTAAAATCTGGGACTTTCCCCCAGTTGCTTGTAGAACTGAAGAAGCTTCTCGGATGAGAGGTGAAACGTCTTCAAGGAAACATAAAGAATTCCAGACACTTTTATTTCAAAGCTCCTCAGACTACAATGACCTGGATGACTGAGAACCTTCACAGACACGAGGTACCTTTTGGGTTAATTGCACTTTCTGGGAGTCATATTTTGGAGCGAATCTGCTGGGACATCCACTCTTGTGAAAATAGAGAAAATACAAAAGTCTTTGAGAATTAATTACCAGGAAAAAATGCACTTGAAATACCAACAATGTATTACTCTGTTATTTTTAAATACCCTAGGACTTAAAGGTATATACACACACATATACCTAGAGATGAATACAAATAAAATGAACTCCTAACCATGTACAGTAACTCTTAAAAATACAGCTGATATATAAAAGAAGAAAACAACTAATTACATAACTAATCACGTTACTTAGAATAATTAATTACATTAGAGGGAAAAATCTGTTAAAAGTACATTTTTGTGGCCTGGTTTGGCTATAGTTATAAAGTCCTGACTCCAGCTCTATTAAACGTGATTGTACAGAAATAAAGCATGGCAGTACTGCATCATTTTGCATTGTAACTGTTAAATGCAACATTAAATGTTCTTCAATCTGAACCTTTAAAAAGGTGCTTGTTTGTGTTTGCCTAAACTAACAGGTGCCGAGACCTTCCAGTTGAAAAAAGGTGGAGGAACCATATGCAGTTACGTTGCACCATTGTCAGCTACTTAGTGAAACTGGTGTTCATTCTGCAGGGCGGTAAACTCTCAAGGATCTCTGCAGCACTTTTCCCTGCAAACAGACCTCGAGCTCTCATTTGCCCTCTCTGCCAGGATTTGGGTCGCTGTTCACTTTCATTAAGCAATTATCCTTGGCAGGCGAGGAGGGCTCACAAATTTAGGCCTTCAGAACCACACTTGCACTGGTCCCATGTGCACTCTTTATGCCAATCTGACAGTAACTCAGCAAGCTGCAAATCCAGCCCTAATCGGGAGCTTGTTAGAGCGTCCCTGGAGCTTTGGGTCCAGGACGGCCTTCGGGAAATTGCACTCTGGGGTAAAATAAGATTTAAAAAAACAGAGGCTGCCTTAAGGGTGGTCAGACTTTGAACGTTTGTTTCCATCCTCAGTAATTAAATCTGATTAGATTGAATGTCTGGGTAAAGGAGCACCCATGGGTCAGCAGATTAGATAGCACAGTAAGTACTTTGAAGGGCGTGAATTTTTTTACAATATATAAAATCAGGGCTTTGCAATTTCAGAGGCTGTCTTTGTATTTTTTCAAAGATACGTTCTTGGGCAATCCTATATCAAAGTTTTTAAAATATCATTATTGCAAATAATGCAATGGGGAAATTCCCAAGAATCTTGTCTTTATTTGTATATTTGATGACAACTTTTTATAATTAACTATTTATTTTTTGAGTAACGGATGTAGAGTCTGTACCTACAAATACATTCTTCCTTGAATATTGTGTGTGTGGCTTTTCAAAAGCCAAAAGATACATATGTGTAATTAAAAGTAGCCTTTCTGCAGTTTCTTCTATATTTTTAAGGGGGGACAACAGAAGACAGCCTATGCTAAACTTTTTTTTTCTTTGAAATTTTTTTTTGTCTGTTGGATTTTCACATTTACACATTTGATACATTCCTATAAGTCCCATTATTTCTGTACTGTATATGTGCAGCGAATTGGTGCTGGGTTTAGCCCTGTCACTTAAAGCAGATTCAAACCTTCCAGAGGTCTTGTTGATTTTAAGCTGGCTCTAGGTGAAAATGGGAGACAGACAAAGATGTATTAACAAGAACAATAATAAAAACATAAAGAATAAACAAAAAATTCCCCAGTTTAGCATTGTTTTAAGGCCTTTTTCCCCCTACTTCCACCTAAAGACCTAAAATGACCTTAAATTAGCAATCTCAAAATCAACTGTCTTAAACAATGTGTTTCAGGAACATACTGACAGAACTCTGTGGCCTGCTTAAAGAATTTTATATAGCTAATTAATTTCATAATCACAAGTCATTATAGCTGTACTGATAGTCTCGGTCCATAAAGTGACTGAAGTGGTCAGTAATCGTGCAAAACTTGAAAACAATATAGAGGCCAAGATATAAAATGACATAAAACAAAAATACTGAATATGTCTGTGAAGGTTCTCAGTCATCCAGGTCATTGTAGTCAAAGGAGCTTGCAAAGAAAAGCGTCTGGACTTCTTTAAGTTGCTTGAAGACGTTTCACCTCTCATCCGAGAAGCTTCTTCAGTTCTAAGGTCAAATGGTGGAGAGTCCCAGATTTAAACCTAGTGGGAGTAACCCCCCACAGAGGGACAAAAGGACCCCCTGATGATCCTCTAATCTAAAAATACTGAAATAATACCTCAACATGACTTATTATTCACTTTTATTCACTTTTTTAATTTTTTGTTATTTCATGACAGTACACACTCAGTTAACTTACTAGCTGTAAATCACAGAAGCACATTTTTATTACTGTCTGTTGCTTCAGTAATGTGGAAAAAGTACAGTGTATAACTCATATAACTCTTTTCCTTTTTTCAAATAGCATGTTCACATTAACTAAGTGATCAAATAAATGCATTTTATTCAAGTCTGAAAGGTTTGAAGAGAAAATACAAGGGCAACGAGACACATGAAACATGGGCATTAAAATACTATATGATTTTATAGGAAAAGTAAAAAGACAAATTCATGGTAGGAAATATTGTCACATGTAAATAATATTCATTTTCGGTGGAAACCTTCCCAGAGCTATAGGGTTACATATGGAAGCTGGGGATCAAAATTTTAGGAAAAAGGAAAATCTAAGGAGTCCGAAATAAATCCACCTGGTAGCTTGAAGATTAAGTAAGGTTAAAGTTACGTATGATGATTCTTGTATACTTTTAATTTAAGTAACAACTTAGAGCTTTAATTTATAGTGTGTTATTTTGAAAATAAGGTGAGCACCTCTAATTAAATGAGAAAATAATTTCATGGGACCTCAGAGGTTCGATGTCTTTGGGTTACACAGGTTTTATCAATTGTAATACACACGTTTGAACACCAGGGGGCGACAAACTCCACGAAGGGACATCAGCGCTTCAGGGAGCTGTTCTTTCAGCACCACAGCCTCTCTCACAACACTCACACAACATCGCTGCGCTAATGCCGGACATTACTTACACAGGAGCCCGTCATTATAAAAAATAAATAATAATAAAATAATAATTGAATGTACCGCTGGGTTCATATCTTCAAACACTCAATGTCAGCCAAGCCTCATTCACTCTCGCTACTAAGCATAATTAAAGAAAAATCGCGTAATCAGAGCGGGGATGTCTGCCTGTAACGCCGTGCGCTGTAGCTGAAAAATCGAGGCTTTCAGTAACAAAGAACAAAACAAAAAACAACAAAAACGCGAGAAAAGTGACATTTAGTGTGGCTACTTCACAGAAGAGTGCGAGAGCTGCAACGACTGGATCGGGCGATAATCATCACAATAAAGCCATTAAATGCGTAAATTCCAGCATGTGTGCACAAATGCAACCCACCATTCAAGAAGAGCGAGGAAAGCGAGGGGGGAGAGAGAGTCCACCATCGCAACACCCCCTCCTTCCGTCCCCTCCACCACTCACAGAAACGGAATTAAAAAATCTTTAATATCTTTCCAGCAACTGGCCTCCATTGCTGCAGCGCTGAGCGCGCGCACACACGCCGACACTGTGGGCCTTTAAAGCGTCGCCAGAGCGGAAGGAGGAGGAAAGTGACCCTCCGATTCAAGAGCGGCTTCTTTACACTGACATCACTCAGCGTCCGAGGAAAAAGGTGGGAAACGGCTGGAGTGGATATGTTGAATGTATAGCGCTGCTCACATTGACATCGTGACAACACCAGCGCTGTCCGTGGATCTGTGCGAGTCGCTCTCCTGATTGTGTAATATCATTTTTTCACCCCCTTCCTGCAAAAGCGGCCGAACCTGCACCCGAGAGCGCAGGAGAGAGAGCAGCGGCAGAAGCAGCAGAAGAAGAAGAAGAAGAAGAGGAGGAGGAGGCGAGAGCAGGGGGATCGCAGCCTTCATCAGAATTTATTTTTTCTTGTTATTACATGGCGCAAGGGCTATACATACGGGACCGTCCTGGGTGTGATACTGCCACGGTGAATTTGGATATCCACGCAGCAGCAGCAGCACCATCCTCCTCCATCCGCCGAAGAAGCACCGTGGGTTGCGGCGGCGCCCACACCGACTCCTCATCCTCCTCCTGCCGGCTCCATGTCGAGTGATGGTCGGCTTGCCTTGCTGGATGCTCCCCGCTCTCTCCGGATCGTCGACCACCGAACCTCCTCTGACCGCAGACCCCCATTTTCGGCGGAAACCTTCCCAGAGCTATAGGGCTACATATGGAAACTGGGGATCAAAATTTTAGGAAAAAGGAAAATCTAAGCGGTTAATTTATAATTTTTTAAACTAATTTATTACTATTTTTGTTAGGTTTACGTAGGTTTCGATCTGGTTTTGAGCGTGTGTGTTTCTTTGCGCCGGCTAATGAATTAATTTAGTCGTTGAGCCTTGATTTCCTCATTCCACCGGGTTGATTTGTGAGAAGACAGATTTGCTTTTAACCTCACAACAGGCTGTTATAAAACACGCAGGGAATCGCTTTTATTTCCTCTCGACAGGACTCGAATCGGTCCGTTTGTTTACTCTTCGCTGTCACCACTAATATGACAGATTTAGATTTTGTCCTTCGTTTCCTTCCCCAGTTTATTTTTACTAATAAAAGCCACTAGAATAATACTATTAATAACAACAATAGTCTTTAGAATAGCTCTATTTCTGAATTCTTACTAGTAAACGTAATGTTATAGCCTTTGACTAAAGCAACTTGTTGTAACAGACGTATTGAACTGTTGTACTTCAAACCTGCCATTACTCCAACACCGCACCCCCCACCCACCCAGCCGTCTCTTTGCTCCATTTGAGCTCGTGTAAATTCAGCTCAGTGCTTATAGCTGTGATCTCTACAAGTCAACGAACAGGTTGTTTTTTGACCGGCCTGTACAAAATCAGCCTTGCTTTTGTTTTTAGGCTCCTCTTAGTTACCCTAGGCTTTAATTAACCAGTCATAGATCTGTGTTAATAATCACATTTGTAGCTTTTGTTTTCTTGCTGCAAGTGGCTCCAGTGCTGGGCTCCATCTGCAGCTCCAGGCCTGCTGAGGTGCTGTCATCCTCTGCATACCTAATTTTTCCACACATCTTTTTGGGTGTGAAAGTTAAAACAAACAGAGAGGAGAGACTTCACCGCCTCTTCCTCTCTCCCCCTTCTCTCTGCCATAGTTAGTTTTTTCTCTTGTTTTGGTCCTCACCCAAACGCAACCATAAGGTTCCTACCGCATCCTCCGCCTCCTTCTTCCCTCTCCTTCCGCTCGAGTATATCCCGTTTTTTCGGTTTGATTTGGTCCCGCAAATTTTCAAATATTTACTTCCTATACATCAAGAGGAAAGGGGGTCCCCCTTTCATGGAATGCGGAAACATGGGTCTGTTCGACCGCGGAGTCCAGATGCTGCTGACCACGGTGGGCGCCTTCGCGGCCTTCAGCCTCATGACCATCGCGGTCGGCACGGACTACTGGCTGTACTCCCGCGGCGTCTGCAGGACCAAGTCCATGAGCGAGAACGAGACCAGCAAGAAGAACGAGGAGGTGATGACCCACTCGGGCCTGTGGAGGACGTGTTGCTTGGAAGGTAAGAGGAAAGTCGGTTCTTCTGTGGTGCTGTAGTGCAACATAAACTTTCCCAACGTGTTCATTTGCGTGCGTTTGAAGCCGCCCGCCCGAGAGGCCTCAGCACTGCCACGACACAAGTGTACTGTGGGAGGTGAACCTATTCTCTCTCTTTTTCTATGCTACTCAATGTAAATGAGATCCATTGCAGAGTTTGCCTGCAAAGGGTGTTTAAATGTGTGTCAAAAGCCAAAAGATCTCTTAGGATACTGACTACGTCACTGACCTTCTTGGTGCCTCAAATGATACAATGTGATAGAAGGAAAGTAAAAATGCAACATGTGACCTGGCTGCTGCTTATGAGCTTATATGTGTTCTGCATTCATGGGGAAGGAGATTTCTACCTTATACCAAACAAATCAACGAGCTGGAAAGACCTGACACCATCATTTAGGTTTCATGTTCTAAATCTGTTTGAAATGAACTTCACTTTTTAGCACTTTTCAGGTATTAGTTATGTTTTGTTGAAAAAGAAACAGAGAAATTTCACTTTTAGCCGAAATGACAAGTCCATTTTCCAGCAGGGTGAAACAGGTTTCTGTGAGGAAAACCCAAAGGACTACAGGGATGTGCAGCTAATAGATGAGAACAATTCGGATTAGAATGAGTTTTTCTGAATTTGTGGATGGTTTCAGTTTTCATCTTTTTCATGAACAAACCAAAACTTATATTGGTAGAAATGGCATCTGCATCTTGCAATGGATCACAAGGTCAAGAAAAGTTAGCATGGATCCCAAAAAGTAGGCTTTCCACATAAATTCGGTCTAAAACTAATGTAACTCATTAAATCTCAGCAGTTTTGAGCTTTGGAAGAAACTGTTGTAACTTTTACCTGGTGTAAAATAAGCCCTTATATAAAAATCACGAAACTGAATTGCTGCACTTCAACGGTTAATTTTGGTGTTTAGCTCCTGCAGGCAGGCTGAATCAGGTTTCCGGTTGCATAAAAGTCACCCACACCAGTCTGGAATTGTTTATTCAGTCCGGCTTTAGAGTTTAAATAATAAATTAACAACACATTCACAGGCTGTAGGTGGAGATGAACCTTCATCATATATCACCCTGATATATTGGCATGCCAATAAGCTGGTCTAACCCTAATTAAAGGAAGCTGCAGGAGATCTGTACCTTTAAAGAGGATGTGACACCGGGGCAGCACATTGGACAGAGTGTGAGGACCCAAAAGTCGAGATGCAGTCACATCTGTCAGCAGGCCTGACCTGCCTGACAACCCTGATGATGGCAGAGCTGCCTGTCATATAACCTTCGACCTCCCTGTGCCCGGTACTTTCTGAGATGTCAAACTGCCTCACGTCCTGAGTGCAGGTTTTCAGACGACCTCGAGTGTCTGCCCTGTCAGACGGCGGCGGCGTGTTTCCTGTCATGCCCCGGTGGAGGCGGTCGGTGCTGACTTGGAGTGAGGTGCTGTAACCTTGTGAGGGCACAGAGCGTTACAAATCTGTTCATCGTCTTAGCTGTGAGCCCCTGAAAGGCCTCAGTGGCTGACTTCATGCTCTTCTGCCGCCTGTGATAAGCAGCACCCTCTGTTCAAAGTTTAAGAAGAAGAAACATTTAAAGCCGCTATAATGAATATCTTTAAAATAACTATGATAAAATGGCAGTGTGAAAGAGGTCGCTTGTGGAGTAGGGATGAATTATTGACCAAATCTACAGCTTTCCTTGGCTTACAGAGCTTTAAGGAGAGTTTAAGGTCATTATTTATCTGTGGAGGCAGTGCACCTCCCTCTTTGATTTCTGCTCACTATGAAACAGCAGGTTGTAAGAGACTAAACAGAGGGCGAAGGTGGAGGAGACCAAAAACAGACCAAAAAACAGGAGTGGAAATTGGAAATTTATTAGCTGGATACAAACTCAGATCCAAGTGATTTGGAGCTGGATGTGAAAATAAGAATCTTTTTGTCAACATCCAGTTAAAGACTGATAATATATTCAAAGAAAAAACAAATATGTTGCCACTTCAAATGTTTAGACACAAAAATGACATTTGAATGATGTGTGAAACAATGTGCTTTTGCTTTAAAATGAAAAAAAATATATTAAGATTTGTCATGTTTAAAAATTCTCCCTAGTTGTGTAAAATTGACATTTCTTTCATTTTAGTAAATATGACAGGAACAAATTAGGAAGTCAGGGGACACTGCTACAATGCCACAGAGTCCCTGTAGGGAGGAGGTTGGGGTGAATGAATATCCGAACAAAACATTTAAATTAAATATGGCTGAACGTTTCCTGGTTTAAAACTATTGTAAAGTGCCTTGAGGCCATCATTGTTGTGATTTGGCACTGAATTTTAGATGCCAGTCAGTTGAACATACTGAACGTTTCCTTGTTGAGTCTGATGATTTGCTGCTTTTTTGTCATAACTATTAAAGTCTGAATATAAAAGCAAATTAACAAGTATTTTATGCTTTTTCAGCAATTTCAAGGCAAAACTCTAAATAACCTGGAGCACAAAAATAATCATTACTTGCAGGTCTGCTAAAAAAAAAAAACAG
Organism: Simochromis diagramma; assembly: GCF_900408965.1. Taxonomy (NCBI): domain Eukaryota; kingdom Metazoa; phylum Chordata; class Actinopteri; order Cichliformes; family Cichlidae; genus Simochromis; species Simochromis diagramma. The sequence goes on from NW_024387369.1 coordinate 17,989, forward strand.
ATATGCCCGATATGCAACAACGGAAATATGTCACTCTGAAAATGAAAAGTAAAGTAAAGAACAAGGAGTGTAATGGTATTCAAGTCATGCTGCTGTTCCTGTTAATGAGATTCAATACATTTACCCTTAAAAACACCTTTATTTGGTGCACAGCCCTTCTTCCGATCACAGCATTGACACCTCAGCTGTTCCCGAGAAGCTGCTCAGGTGCTGGGATCAGAAAGCTGCGGTCTCACCAACACAGCTCGAGATGTGAGGCAAAAGAGCTCAGCTGGCCTTCACCTGATAAATAAGAGGAATAACACTAAACACTGATACAGTGATTATATTAGTCGACATAGGATCACAGTTACAGCTGGAGTGTAATTGTGACAGTGACTGGCTTTTATCCCTGCCAGGCCATTATTTAATTGGCAAACAGAACAGCACGGAGTCAAGATGAGAGCAAAAAACATCACACTTAGACTCGCTGTGCGCGCATGTGTGTGTGTGTTCCTTTTGCATTAGCACAATGTGCTTCTTCCTTTGAATCCAGGATCAAAATGGCAGGAAATAAACCCAGATTTGTCATTTGTGATTCATGAATGATCCCCGGCCCAGAAGAGGCAGGGGAGTGGAAAAATGGGGCCACTGCATTTACTCAGCGGGGTCAGATTCATTTAAATTCTAATTCAAATGACTTCCTGCTCAGGAAATTGGGTCTTAAAAAGCGAGTACATTTAATTATAGGTAGTTTGAGCAATTTTATACCAAAAATTGTGAGGGGGAAATTGAAAAATAGGAAAATATAGAGCGGATGCAGCTGGAGAGAGGCAGCGATAAGCACCAAACCCTGCCTTGTTTCAGCACATAGAGAGTCAGGAGGAGAGATATCAAGTTTACATTTCAGATGTTAATTAGGCTTCAATTTGTAGCTCTGCTCTATTAAATCAAAGTGCCAAGACGGATAGTATTCACGGTTCCCCGGTTCCTCTAAAGTGAGCTGGTGATCAGGCAGCGGCTGAGGCTGCAAATAGTTGAAGTGGTCGCTCCATCCTCCTCGCAGCAGTGAATGCAGACTGTGTGTTTGGCAGCTCGGTATCCCACACATTCTGCTTACTGAGTGTACGCAGGTAGGCGACCGTTTGTGTTTGTATAACAGCTACAGAAGAAGAGAACCTGTGAAAAAGCAAAATGGGAATACCCACACTGGGTGCACCTCGACCTCTGCTCCGCTCACTGCTTGTCAGAGAAACAGAAAAATCTTTCTCCTGTGGATCTACAGAAAACTGATCATTTACTTTCCCTCAGTATAAAACCGTGCAAGTGTGCTTTGGAGGTTTGCGCTGGGTAAAACACAGAATATCTCGTATTGATTTAGCAGATGTTCACTTTTCCTTTCTAAAGCTGAAATAACTGATCAGTCAACACTGTTTGTTGCACATTTTAGGATTTGCTGCTTTTCTTTCTCAGAAATTGATTTGAACTGTTGTTTCAACAAATCGGCTTTATATGAAAATTGAAAAAATGTCACAACTTTCTCTCAGTGAGCAAAAGTGACACCAAAATGAGGCAGAAATGGAAGCTGCCATCTTGCACTGATGACGGGAAGACATTGTTCAGACTTTGGTGGGTTCAGGGGCATTTAAAGAAATGTGGAAATCACATGGATAACAGTTATAACAGGATGCCATATGTGATTTTCCATCACTAAATCTTTCTCAAAAACAACAGCAAGTTGTGCAACAACATTTAAAATGATTTTTTTTTATTTCTGGGGGAACTAATTTTTCCGTTTATTATGACACCGCATAATTTGCATCCAGAGCTTTTGCAGTAGCAACTTGGGACGCATTGAGCTAAGAGTGACGGAAAGCGGTTATTGCTAATAGTTTTCTAGATGCTGGCATTTACTGAGTTTTACAATATCTATAAAATAAATGTATATATAAATCTATAAACATTTCTATAAAACTGTTACTTTTTAGGTCACATGTGTTGTGAAGGTTTTGTGTTGTTGGTTTAAAGCTTTGACTTTTGTGTTGGCTTTAGTTCAGGATTCCTCCTTTGGTGTATTCATCACTGAGTTTGAGTTTGTGCAGCATTATCTGAGCACTGGTTTCTGTTTAGGCTCATGCCTCTAGTTTTCAGCTGTACCTCCCTCCCTTAGTTGCATCTTTGTGGTGCAGTGTTTCTTTGAGTCAGTCTTGTTAAGTGTGAGTTTTCTTGTTTCTGTGTTTAGTCGTGTGTATTTTGCTTCAGTATTTTTGGCTTCCTGTACTACTTTTCTTTTCTTGGATGTTTTGTTTTGGTTTTAACTTCTTGCCTGTCTGATCGTGCTGATTACATCCACCTGTGTCTTGTTCTCCTCCTGTTTCTGATCCTGTCTGTTGTCCTCTTTGGTTTTGTCCCTTCAGTTTCTTTGTTCCTTATCACTGTTCCCACCAATGGGTCTGTACTTCCGTTTGGAATTGCTCACCTTTGGATTCTGTTTTTTGTACTTAACTTTGACTGCATGGCTTTACTTACTGCTTGAATAAAACCTTTCTTTTATGAATTTGGATTCACCTTTAAACTGACTCTGAACAACATAAAGTTCAAGAGGCTGAGGGCAAAGCCTCAAAACCACATCTGCAGGCTCTATTTCACTACTGCTCACAAGCATTTATGTCAGCCTTACTTACAAATGATCTCATCATATCAGCAACGTGATGTGATCATGGTGTATCTTCATAGTTAATGCTTTATATTTTGGACCTAATATCATTTGAGTAAATAAATAGATTGGTAATCAATAAGTAAGGCAAATTTAGTCAAATCGTGCAGGTGCATTTATCAATATGCAGGCTGAGTTTTTCATCATGTGGCCAACAATTTCTCAAACATGTCTGCAGGTAGAAGAATTTTGTCTGTTTCTGTGCTTTTGCAAGAACATGCACATAATACAAAACTTTATGCCTCAGATATAGGACTCTTATTGTCAACTGCAAAATTCCTCATGGATATGACTAAAGTTCAAACGGAATGCGTCACTCTGTTCAAAGCTCTCTGGGGATGGATCACTTGCTGTCACATTCCTGAGATGTGATTGGTTCCAGGGACATCAGATGATTTCTGTTGGACCCCCTGAGGAGATCGTTTTAACTGGAACAATGTCATAATCAGCCAGCACATTACAGCACAGTTACCAGTTATGTCATCGCATGGATAACACAAGCTGCAATGAAGAGTAATAATTGATCAGTTGTTTTAGCATCTAACTCTTTTTTTTTTTTAAGCAAACCGTCACTTTTTCCAGCTTTTCTATTCAATAAATCAACTGCTTTCATGCTTTTAGGATAAAGCAGCTCTAGAAACAGGACCATCATCATGCTTTAGGAGGTTTCTAGGACTAAAAAGTGCCTTTGATGGCTTTATTTTGAGAGAAACATCAGATTCTTTTATGCACTGCAAGTCTAGAAAACTTTCAGTATTAGTGTGAAAATACTAATCTGAAAAATACTAAGTACTATTTCTTAATATAGCTCTTGATCACTTATATGAAAACACATTAACGTGGCACAATTTTAGGAGTTTCCTTGAAAAGGTTTAGATTTTTATTTATTCTGTGTCCGTCTTCCTTCAGTTTTTTGATCCTCTTGTCAAATTTTTTATTAGTTTAGGTGAACCTGGGGCTTTAATCAGTGCACACTGAACAGTGGCTTAATTTTCTTTTTAGTTGTTTGATTTTATCCAGACATTACTTTAGTTCTTTTTGGTCCTTTGCCATTCAGCCTTAAACCAGCATTAGAAGTCCAGTGACTGCGGTTCCACATACACACAGATGTGGTTGCACACAGTGTGGGTGCAGAGAGAGATTCAGCTGGTGAAGCATGAACGGTGCAGAGTAAACATGTGTGATGCGGATGAATTGGTCCCTGGAGGCCGCCGCTCCTCCGTCCTATCTGGGACGTCTGTAAAAAAGCCGCCTCTGCTCCCCCCTCCTCGTGCACGTCGCTCGTAATCTGAGGCATTCGTCTTCATTACAGCGCCACCCTCAGGCTCTACTGTGGCTTCAGGATGAGGACACAGTTTAGGAAGAGACGTTGGAGAGAAATGGTGGACTTCATGATGAAAGAGGGCCACATTTTTCTTTTGTGCCTGGACCTAAAGCAGTGAGACTAATCTAAGTCTTTCTAGCTGTGTCCAAACCACAAAAGCTAAAATACAATAACTAACTAAGCTGTGAAAGTTTTTTCACTTAGTGTTCGCTTCTTCCAGGGTTTACACCGCCTCTCGCCCTTTGAGAGCTGGCACACACTCCAACCTGCTACAACCCTTAAACTGGATAAGCAGAAGAGAATGGTGGGATGGATGGATGGATGGATGGATGCTTTTTCATCTAATCATTTGACCTATGATTTATGAAATTTCAAAGAAATACCCTTTATATTCTAAAGTCCCAGTTGGTGTCCTTAAATTTCCTGTTTTGTCTGAATCACAGTCCAAATTCAAAAGAGATCAGGTTCATTCTTGTTGCATAATGTTGCAGGTAAAGAAAATATATTTAGAATATTTGCAGCATTTTTAAACAAGACTTTGAACCCATGTTGTTTGTGAGTCTGTACATGCTGGCGACATTAATATCTTTAGCAGGTAAAATATCAACCTGTTCATCATTCTAGCACAGCCTATGTTGAACCTATATTATCAGGGAAACATAAATAGGTTTCACAAAAGCGTTTTTGTGCCAATTCACCCAGCATCTGTTGAGATCAAGTAGCATCCTCTGGGGATGAAGGCCATCGCAGAGGTGCAAAAAAACTGCTGTTGAGGCTGGCTCCGAAAGTGAGTCATCCCTAAAGACCGAGTTAAAATGTCCAACTTTATAGCAGAGATATACATGTGTACAAAAACAGGGCATTTTTTTGTTATGTTGTTCTTCATGGCAGCTGTGTGGGGACAATTTCTTTAAATTCACTGACACAGGCAGCTGTAGAGTATAGCTGCTGGCTAGGCTTCAACTGAACTTCAATTTAACACACACTTTGCTAACATGTTAGCTACTAACAGTCAATCCAAAAATGATCACATCTGTCTGCAGAAAAGCACCAGAGCAACATCTGTAAAGCCAGGTTAGCCATAAAGGTATGCAGAGTTATCAAATCAGGGAGGTGACATTTTTACAGCCGCTTATAGTCGAGGTATCAACAAACTGATCTCCGTCATGGGTTATTAAAATGTATCCAGTGGCTGATCATTCAAATGGGTGCATATTAAGTTGGCTGTGGCTGAAATGGTAGAGAAGGGCATCCTCTGATCACAGAGTTTATTGTTCTATCATCCCCAGGTGTAAAATTGGCCCTTAAATATCTGTGCTGCCAGATGTGTATGCGCTCGTGTGTACTCATATTGCTAAGGTGCTACATATATACTACCTAGCATGCTTGAATTTTGTGCTGCTACTCAGGTTTTCTTCGTAAGGGCTCTAAAGAGTCAAAGGCAACATGTGGGTGTGTCTTTTTGTTGTTATGTTAAGAGGTGACGTACTATAGGAGACTTACACAGCTCCTGTCCATCACCCCAGATCACAGTTCACCCTTCCTGCCTCATGATTTTATGTATTTGCATGTGGGAGTATCTGTGTACTGCACATTGGTGCATCTGAAAACACATGTGGGAGTCATTTCTGTGCATATTGTGCATGTTTGAATAGTGATGTTTGTGCTCAGTGCATAACAGAGAGGCAGGATGAGATAAAAGAAGATAGCAGTGCAGAGTGGCAGAAAAGAGCAGGATTAGTCTCATAGTCCAATCAGATAAGGATTACCCAGCTGGAGCATGCCCACCCAGGCTAATGCTCTGGCCCTAAAGTGGCATTACACTGTATTATGACACCGATCCCCTGTACGTACAGCTGCATGGGACGGATTACAGTTACAAGTCGAGGGCAGCGTAGATGGAAGCGAATACGGCCACTTGTTGGAGTAAAAACTGAGCCCCCTCTCCTCCGACAGTATCGCTGCTCTGGGCTGCCTCCCCCCTTCATCTGATAACACACTGTGTAAAGTGACTGAGCTCTATTGCACTGCACTGTCAATGCTGTGCAGCCGGCGATGGATGGGCTTCATTTTGCCCTCACCGGAGCTCCGCTGAGACAGCACACAGTCACTGACGAACATGACTATTTTATTGGTCTTCACCTTGCCCTCTTTATTGCCCACTAAGGCCAAATTACAGACCAGACATTATCAGATTAAGCCCGGGCTGCAGACAGTCTAAGAACAGTGCAGAACTCTGGCCTTTGGCTGTGATGCCGTTAAGGCTGTCGTTTATAATTCTCACGGCTACAACCAACAGACTCAGATATCAGTGTAGAGTTTATTGATTACGTGTCTGGTTGAGATCATTAGACAAATATAGTCTGTCTTCAGTTTATATTAAACCTGATGTCTTTATCTTTTGTTTCAGATTGCTTTAAGTCTGCTTGGTTTGTCCTTACTTCTGGGACCAACATTTTTAAGTTTGCTTTACTCCCGGGGTCAAAAACTCATAACAGCGCAACAACTTAACAGAAAATAGGCCCAAAATGGGATCCAAATAAACACAAAGTAGCATCCAGAGAAGTTTTCTTCCAAACAACATTTGGAACAGAGTCTTGTTGCTAGCAGCGGTCCTTTAACTCTTTGCACCATGGAGGTCACTGCACCGAGACCAGACTGATGAGAATTAAAGAGGCTGCCTATTACTACTAAGAAATTGTTCTCCAGCGAATGAACCCTTGTACACTTGTAAGACTTTTGTTTGGTTTTTTTGATTGGATATATTTCCACATTTTTGCCTTATTTAGTAATAAAAAGAATTCCTGATTTGCGGGTATTAATAATGAATATTTAAGGTGGTATTTTAGCTGTCAAGTACTTTGTCACAGTTATGTAAAGGAGCTGTGTTATCACTTACCTGTCACTTACCTTTCCAGTAAGTCTTTGATATAGCACCAGAACCAGTTCTTCACCTGCTGCAGGTTCTGGTTAGAGCAACCGTCTAGCATGAAACTCCAGAGCAGAATAAACACTTCAATCCACAGCTGTAGTCTGAGATGATGGATTTCAAGTTCAGCTGAGTGACTGTGTGGAGAGGGTGCTCAATGATTGAAGGCTGCCACAATCGACTGTGGTCAGCGAGACACCCAGCAGGGAAACACAACACAGCAAAGGTGTGGACGAGTCCCTTAGTAGTAACTGAATTTTCAAAATATGACAGAGTGTGGCAAATCAGTTTCAATCACTGTCCTGGACCAACGAAGGAAAGCTGTAAATAAATAACGCTAACACGAGCAGCCAATTATACTTTGGCAGCAGACAGAGACTAAGTTTGGTAAACACTGTCCCCGCCTCACCCTACTGCCTGAACTCTTTCTGCACTGACTCCACTCACAAGTTCTCCTTCTTCATGGAGGTGAACACTGCATCTGTCCATGTTTTGTTAACCAAGAGAAGAAAACCTATAAACATAACCACACACAAAGCATTTCGATAGCTTAACACTTGTAGGGAAGTTTTATTGCATTTACAGTGCTGAAAATACGCAAGCCAACTTAGTCTTATGTATAATCTGCTATCATATAAACTGTATGTAACACAGTATTGTGACATATTTCTGTTGTGCTTTGGAGATCCAAAGCACAAAATACAATCGTAAAATAGAAAAAACTGAATTTTACATGCTAGAAACAGTAAATAACTCATATGTTATAAATATTAATTTCCTGAAATACAAAACAAATTGAAAACAAATGTATTGAATAAATAAGTAATGGGTTAAAAGTAAGTTAAGCAATTTCTAAGAATGAACAAAATGTGGTTAGACTGATGTTTAAAGCTACATTTTAGACACCTTAATTTTAAAAAGCTAGCTTAAAAAATACATTTCCTTCCCAGTAAATCAAAGTTTGAAAAAGCATTAGTGCTGAACAATGATAGAACCAAACACATCCATCATCAGTCTTATTATTAACCATGTCGATCATTACATATCCCCTCTCATTCTCAGACAGATCCCTGGTAATGAGAAAAACATTTATCCTGAATTATAGCAATCTCGAATGAACCACGGAGGTTTAAAGCACACAGCAGACATCATTATGATTCCCTCCTTGTACATTAATAGTGATGGCTCTTTGTGAAGCTGCATTCGGCTGTCCTGATGAAGTCTCTGAGATTAGATGGACAGCCAGAGGAGTGTGATGGCACGGTAATTGGTTTAGTGTATGATTAATGCCTTGGATGGCTTTGATCAATGAGAGAGGGGCTGTAAACCTCAGTAGCACTCTCCCATAAATGCTGTCACCCTCTTTGCATGGAGATGCCCCCCACCCACCCGTACTCCAGATATGCGCTTTAGCTATAAATTAGGAAAAAAGTCAACTACAAAGCATTAATGACGGGACATGCTTTGAGGAGGAGAAACATCAGTTATTAACCGCTCTGACCCCCAACACCTCCTCGTCCTCACAGCCAGAAGGGCTGCATGTGTGTTTCTGTGTGTTGTTGCCACGTGATATTTTTTAGCTGCAGTTGGTCCTGTTGGGTGGGGTCTATCTTTATCCTACATGACCAGAGAACAAATCGATATGAAACATACCCAGGGCCAATCTTTGTGTAAGCAAACTGTGTGGCACCACAACTCAGCAGAGCACGAGATACAGGGACTGCTGGCCGTCTGCTCCTAACTCCACATATTTCCATGACAATAGGACATATGGCTTCGAAACAGAAGCCACCTCAAATCTGTATTTTTAATAAAGATTCTGATCAACATCTGCTGGTATAAGAATCGTGCTGTTACCACAACATTGCATTGATATGCTCTCTGATTAAAAGCACTTTATGCAGAGATGCATAAAGAACTGCTGATTATAATCCTTTAAGCTTCCCAATGACGATGACAATGATGAAGGTGGATGAGTAATAATAATGTGGCTTGAAATATCTCTGTGAACATTTAAAAACAACCAGGCAGTGTTTCAAACTCTAAGTAAAAACTTTAAATTCTGGGAATTTATTTCAGTGTGAGATGAGAAAACTGATGCCACGCTCATGTGAGTGGAGCTTGCTTTTAGTCTCCAACAGCATCAAATACTAATGTTTTGTCAGATGTTCACAGAATCACAGAGAAACACTAAAGGTGAGCTTGGTGTGAGAGCTGTGATCCATCAGCTGCAGCAGCAGGGAAACAGATAGGGTGTTGCTTCCACCTCGTCATGTATGGATGCTTCTTTGGGACCCCCTGACTTTTAAACTCACCGGGTACCACTAAACATCATTTTTTAACATGCATGAGTACGGCTGCTCCCAAAGAATACATCCTGGTAAACAAACAACTGATTAAAATATAAACAGGCTTTGTTGATTTTTCGAGCAACATGACCGTTGGTGATGTTCAGCATTGCCGTGCCAGTGAATTAGGATAACTTGTGCGTATCACACTTTTCTAAACAAACAGCAGTATTTGACACGCTGTGATGTGAAAGCATGAGTCAGTTTGGTAAATATGACACTATTGCCATTTGTCAGCTAGCTTAGCTTAGCATAAAGACGGTAAACATTGGGAAACTGGATATTTTCAAGGCAGCAAAATGACTCTGAATGCATCATAGCTTTATTTTGTTTCTGCACAAGAGCTGCAAGGTAAAAGAAAGAGGTATGTCTGACTAAGTGTTTGCAAAGCGTAACAGTTTCTTTTTTTTTTTTCATTGTTTTTTTGCTAAGCTAAACTACCTGCCATTTGGCTCCTACTACAGATGTACACAAAAGATATCAAAATGTTTTCAGTTTGTAAAAAAATATTTGTGTTTTCATTTGCTGCAGCTTTTTAGAGTTGAATCTATTTGCTTCAACTAATCATTGGGGTTTTTATGTGTCCATTTGGGTATGTTTTGGATATTTTACGAGACATTATGCCAAAAATCCAACATTTAATGTTATGTTTTGGTGTCATAAACTGAATTTCTGTGGATTGCAGAGATTTTGAAGACAGGATAACATATGTAAAAAAAAAAAAAAAATTTAATTTTCCTTCCAAACACTCTGCAGTGTTTGGATATCGAGCACCAGCACAGTCAGACTTCTCAGCCATCATCGTTTATTTGATCTCAGCTGATGTTTATTAAAGACATGTTATCCCCTCGAAAATGTAAAGTTTGCATGTTAAAGTGGCTTGAATAACCACTCGATTTTCAGTAGGATTGCACTCTGATTACGTAGAATTGATCCTCTTACATTGGAAGTGTAATTACCAGCAGGTCTATCTCTGACTCCATCGCAGTAGAGCTGCTCTCTGTTCCACCTCCCCGGCCATATCCTTAAGCTGTGGAAGCATCCCAAAGAGACCCTGTAGTAACTGATAATTAACTGCAGATACAATCCATTCATTTAAAGGAGGCACAATTCACTCTTTTTTCCTGCAATAGCACAGAGAAAGCAATCTTCCTTTTGATTAATTGGTGGTGTCCGTGGTGCAGTTCATTTGCAATCTATTACAGCGTATTTGCTTTGTGTCAGAACACAGCCCAAACACACTGCATCATCTCCGAGTTGGTTGAAAGCATGAAGCAGAGTTGGTCTGTTTGGAGGTTTTACCCCAGCTCAGTTTAGTACAGCCTGCTGATATTGATACTAATGTGATAACAATAACAATAGTGGCCATGACTGTGTAATGTAATTGTGTAATGGATATGCAGCATGAGGTAAGCATTCTGTTTTACCCACACTTGCACTGTAAGAGCTCATGTTCAAAGAAGTTCTCGTAAAGGTTTGGCAACTTCTTTACATGTACGTCGGCCTATATGAGAATATTAGCATTCAGTTTAGTAGTTTTTAGTTCATTTAACTTTTTTAACTGTACAGCTCTACATCTGTATATCTTTATATGTCTATGTGAATAGCTAGACATGTAAATTATTATGATTTTTATCATTTTCATCATCTTTGACATGGAAATACCAAATATAAATTCCAAAAGTGTCTCTGATGCTCACAGCTGAAGATTTGCTGACTCCTAATTTACTGTGAGTTTTGTACTGGCTAAAAATAGTTCAATATGGACCCTTGAAATCTATCTTTTTCATAATTTGGCAAAAAAAATTAATGTAGACTAATTTTTAAAAAATCACCCAAAGATTTTAAACAAGCGATTGAGACCAAAAACAATAAAAAATACTTACAGAGGTCATAAATCGCTTGAACTGGGATATTCTGTATGATCTGGCAATTAGAAGAATGCAGGTTTAAGACACTTCTGAATAGGTATCACTTTGACCCCCAGATTTAAAAAGTTATTCATTTAGAAGATGTCACAATTAGTAGTCATGTTCACAAAAGACCCAAAGACAGACAAAGCTGAGACAGACAGGCAGGTGGATAAATAAAGGAGCTTTAGTCAGGAACTTATGGATTAACAGAAAGTGCTTCACAGTGTGGGAGGAAAAGCCGATAAACTAACAAAATCCAAAAGAACAAAACAAATGTAGGGAGCCAGTAGGAGAAAACAAGGGATGCCTCCCCAACAGGATGATGATGAGACAGCAGGAGAACTCACAGACTGTATACACACCGGGAAGAAGACGCAGGTGAACTTTCAAAAGGATTTTTTTACTAATAAGAAACTATAACTAGATTCCTGTAAATGTTACGCTTTCTCGTATCACTGCTGTATGAAGTTTCTACTGGCTCTCCTGGAAAAGTAGCTGCTAGGATGCTGTGGTTAAAAGGAATCAAAGGAATCGTGGTATACAAAGAAACAAAGCAGCACTAAAGAAAGCAGACAGAGATGTTCCCACCTCTGCAAAGCCCTCTTAACACCCAGTGGGAGAGCTGCTGACACCTCTGCGACTATCACAGAAGTCTTGGACTGAGGTGATGGGAGGTCTGGGTCAGAGGAGGACGTACGGAGGTAACGCCAGCAGGGCAGTGCATGACAGATGGAGGAGCGAACACAGGGCAAACAAAGAGGGCAAGGAGGAAGTAAAAAGACAACATGATGCAGTTTCATAAGGTTACACAGCCAGAGAGGGCAAAGATGATCCAGTCCAAGTGGCCCAGCATAGTATTCAAAGTGTATATACAAGGCTTTATAGTGTATTTAGATATCACATGTCTTTGGCATTTGACTGTGATTGATTTGTTTTCTGTGCAACAATGCAAAGAGACCAGACAGAGTTGTAATTTCAGACAGACAGACAGTTGAGCCAATGGGATTGATTTCTCTTTTGTTTTTTATACTGCAGGACAGACGCAGTAACAGGTTGCTCGTTCTCACCCCTGGCCTCATTTTTTAGGTCACTTCAGTTATCAAACAACCCGATAACCCTAACTCTGTATCTTAGAGAAAAGTAAAATGGACCAAAAAGTTTTCGATGTATCTAAATAATGGTTTTCTTTGTTCTGTGACTGACGACACTTAGGAATAGGGATGGGTACCGGTGTCCGGTGCCATGATGGCACCGGTTCTGACATAAACGGTAGTAACCAGACCGAAAAGCAGCGCACATTTCGGTGCTTTATTTCGGTGCTTTTTTTTCCTGAGCTGTGATACACTTCTAGCCAATCATTTTACGTTTCTGAGGATAGTAGGCGGGTCCAGGTACGTACGTTCTTTTAGAGCAGAGCTACAGATTAAAAATGCCCAAGGCGAAGCGGTCAAAAGTCTGGCTGTACTTCACAGCAAAATATGCAAACTCAGCAGCCTGCAACAAGTGCTTTAAGCTGATACTGTGATACTGTCAAAGGAGGTAACACCTCAAATCCGATGAAATACCTGGCGACGCATAGCGGGCTTTTTTTTAAAAGCCCATAAATGCGCCGTATTTGATAGCTTGCTGCGAGACCTCACACCGAGCGCATCTACTGCGGGTGTGGTGCCAGTTATCAGACCCGGAGTTAGCAACATCCCCCAAAAACATGAAGAGGAGAGTCCTGGCCCCTAGCCCTGCCAGTGTAGCAGAAATGATGAGGATGATGATGGCAGCAGCAGCCGTTCTTCTCTGCGTGAGTAGCTTAATGTTGTTCGTGTGTAATTTACGTTGAGTAGGCTAACCACGTTATTACATTAATGCATGTAAGGTGAACTAGCAAACATCATCATAGCTACATACGGCTGTCTTCTTGTTTGATGGCAGATACTCCCTTCACCCTGGCCAAAAAGGCTAAAATGACCAAAGAAAAAGAGGGAAACGGCTAAACGTGAGAGGTTTTTGGATAAAGTTTGTGTTTTTTCCATTGTTTAAGCCCTGCTTCCAGCCAAGAGTGATACCATATATGCCCCATAGCTGCAGAAAAGCCTAACATTGTTATCTTTTTACAAAAAAACAGCTGAACATGAGAGGTTTTTGGACCAATTTTGTGTTCTCCATTCTTTAAGCACCGGTTTGAGCACCGTTTGAGCACCGGCACCGTTTCAAAAGTACCGATTTGGCACCGGTATCGGATAAAACCTAAACGATACCCATCCCTACTTAGGAAACAATAACGACCACACAAAAAAACTTAAAATGATATGTTCTGATTGGATAGGGTTGAGGTTGTCACCGAAAACAATAAATCTAGCTAACAGTATGACACAGTAAGATACTGAGACAAACTGAGGCCTTACATACACAGTTAATCAAGAAAAGTGGACACAGCAGAGTGACGAGACACAGCTGAAACTAATTTTTTTTTTTTTTTTTTTTTTTTTTGCCTGTCCCGTTTGGCTCTTTTGCCATCAGAATTATTGTCTAAAGGCGGATAAAAAAGATGCCCAACGGATTTACTTTACCAAATGGACCATCCCAGCCTTGCCGTAATGGTCTATTTGATTCACCTTTTATTGTTTATTTTACTTTATTTTCACTTGCTAAATACGGGACAGATTTGACTGGGGAAAAGAAAGGGGAGAAAGAAAGAGGGAAAGAAAAACAGCGGGGAAGAGGGACGGGGATAAAGGGCAAAAAACAAAAACCACCAAAATAAGCAGACAAAAAATACATATTTCAATCACCTTGATCACCTGTTGAGAAAGAAAAAAGAGAAAACAAGCAGAAGAAAAAAAAGAGCAATATAATAAACAACATCACGATGATCTATGGGAATATAACACTAAATACTAAATATTAAACATTATTGTCCAGCACGTAAGATCAACAGTGTGCTTTAAAGTAGGAGCCAAAAAGGGTGTAGTTTGTGTGTGTGAGCACCCGTGTGTACACCTGTGAGCATGAGTGTGCTTGTATTTAAAAGGTTCCTTCCTGTAATGATCTGCTAGAGGGTGTGGGGGGGCCACAGCCCCGTCCTCCAGGGCATGAAGCAGGTATGGAGGAGATCAAAACTCCAGACATCCAGAGGCCCTCAGAACACAAGAGACCGAGGTCTGTCAAATGGAATAAATTCTGTTCCTTCTAATATATGTTCTAAATATTTGACTCCTTTACCACTCCAATATGGAAAGTTTATCATATTATTGTTTTGTAATATGTCAGGGTTGTTCCAGATAGGTGTACGTCTGCATGGGATTAATGAAGACTCCGTCAATTTTAGAAACTCCCACCATGCTGTCAGAGAAGAGCTGATGCTGACGCTTTTGAAGCATTCATGTCGTTGGATGTTTGAGCTGATAAATGATAGGTCTGAAATCTCTAGATTATTGCAAAGTGCTTGTTCTACATCTAGCCAAAGTTCGTCTAAGAAGGTATGTTTTAGCCATCCTGAGATAAACTGAAGCCTGTTGGCTAAAAAGTAGTGCTGAAAGTTAAGTAGTTCTAATCCTCCTTTATCCTTGGTCTTTTGTAGTGTAGCTTATACGTGGGGGGTTTATGTTTATGTTTCCAAAGGAATTTGGACATATATGAATCGAGAGATCTGAACCAATCTTGTGGCGGTTTAGTTGGGATCATTGAGAATAAATAATTTATTTTTGGTAAGACCATCATTTTTATAGCGGCAACCCTTCCCATGAGTGATCTGGGTAAACATTTCCAATCTAGCCAGATCGCCTTCTACTTTCTTTAAAAGTGGGATATGGTTTATTTTTGTTAGATCTGCAAGCTTGGGAGAAACATTAATACCGAAATATTTTATATTTCCAGATTGCAGTGGTGTAGAAGAAGAATTATGGAAGGAGCAATTAATCAGAAGGACTGTAGATTTTGACCAGTTAATTGAGTAATCTGATATTCTTGCAAAAGAGTTTATCAATTCAATCACCCCAGAGATATTGGTTTGTGAGTTTTGGAGAAAAAGTAACACATCATCCGCATAAAGGCTGATTTTATGTTCCACGTTCTTGCATTATATGCCCTTAATTACTGTATTCTGTCTAATTGCTGCTGCTAGTGGTTCAATAAAAATTGCAAACAGTGAAGGGGAGAGTGGGCATAACTCAAACTCAGAGCACTAAACAACCCAGGACCATGACAACTGTATTCAATTTGATTGTCTCAGTATCTCCAATCCCTTTAAGCCACCTTTCTTCTGATTGGGTGGCCCTTTAACCCCATAAGGATATCCAAACTCACTGACATCATTCATAGCCAAGCGTAAAGCTCTTGTCTTTCATTTTCACACAGTCCGAACTTAATGTTTTATATATATAATGGTATATATCTGACAGAGAAACAGGAAAAGCGCTGTATGTTCATCGTCATCCTGGATGTTTAGGATGATGATCTGCCTGGAAAAAATATTCTCAAATCTTCAGTAGCAGCACCTCAGCATTGAGGACAACATGAACAGTGTTCATCTCGGTGCATAAGCAGTATTTAGAAGAATTTTGAAATGGTAACTGGAACATTGTGACATGTGCAAAAAGTGAAAACTATGTCCTGCTTTCATCTTCTTCAGTAACTAGCTGACCTCTGGCGCATCTCTTCAGTGGTTGTTCAGTGATTGTTTTAAACACAATCTTTCTGCAGCTTGAAAACAGCCATTTTTTTCTTTTCACATTAATACAGTGGGCATGAACAAGAACAGCACAGAAATTAACCTGCTTGAAGAGTTTACACGGTAGCATTTGCCCCCCTCTGAAATCAGGTTGCTACTGCACACACTAAGACCTCAATAAGAATAAACGGGGTTGTTATTATTCCACGTGAGTTTTAAAAATGATTATAATGGGATTGCAGGGTTTTCATGTTAACCTGTTCAATAACACCTCTGCTCTAAGTCAGAGAAATAAAGCACACATACTAAATATTCCCTGCATTTTGCACTTTGTGTCAAAAAAATGTAGAAAGTTCTCTCTCCTGTAGCTGTAAAACATTTAAAGAAAACAGTTTTCTGTTTGCTTTACACTCGCTTTATTTTTTTCCCAAAAAATATATGGTTATTTTATTCATTTTTAACTAATTTTCACTTTTTTAGGATAAAAAAAAAAACTTCTCTTAAGCAGCCACTCTTACACAGTAGGTTTGGGTCCGTCGTCGTGCCCTTTGGTGGCCATGTTGGAGCGAAGCCCCCTGAGGCTGCCCGCCTGCCTTAGAGGACATCAGAGCTGCCTGTCAGTGTGACACTGCTCAGATGGCCATGTTTACTGCACTCCAGAGTGAGTATTTACTGCAGTCGACAGGGCTGGCAGACCCCACTGTCACAGCAAATGGTGCTGTTGGGAAAACAAACATTTGTAATGAGACTGTGTCTGTCAATTGAGGCTGCGGAAAACCACTTCAGTCCAAAACACGAAGGAGAAGTTACGCTTCAAGTTTAAACCGGGAGCAGGGCACGTTCGACATCCTTGGTTTCGTTTTGGTGCATTTTGGGCCGATGCTGAACGTGACCTGACTCTCATTAATTTAGATGCTGTTGGTTCTACCAATCGCATGTCGAGCCGGAGCAGCTTGACGGAGTGACTTGGGTCCTTAACCTGAAGGATGATGATTTAATATGCTTCCCACGTGAAATGATGTAAACCTGGTGTCTGGGAAAGGCTGACACATGATTATTCATGTCTGTGGCGGTATGTACTGTGACTCCAACGCTTCCACAAAGCCTCAGCTGAACTGCTGACGATGCTGCTGATTTTTGCTGGGATAAAAAAGACCGTGCCTCACTAATCTGCAGATCAGAGCGAGTCAGGGAATTTGTCAAAAATGAAGCTGCTGCTGTTATCATCGCTACATCCTGATGTGGGCAAGGATAAGGTGTTGCTAAGTCCACTGAAGAAGATGATGTAATTTCCAGTGGAGCACGCTTATTTTCTCCTCCCCCCTCTCTTCTGGCCTATGCTCGTACATGTGTGTGTGTGTGTGTGTTTGTTAACGTGTGCGCGTGTAGGCATGTATGTGAGCGATCACCTTCATGTCTCTGTTTCCCTCAGAGCAGTAAGAAACAGAATGAATATTTAATGAGGAGCAGCGTGGCTTCTCTTTGCTGTGTCAGATCACTTTCCAGGACAGGGAGTCTCTCATGATCATAGCAGCATGCATACAGGCAGCCCAGAGTGTGAAAAGTCACACACATATCCACACAAAATCAGACTTTCACCTGGAAATAACTGCAGTTGTCATGTAGAGTCTGACTGCACATGCATGTTTTGCTCCCTTCTTTATGAGTGACACTGTGTCTTACAGTTGTGCTTCTGTAACCAGCCTTTTTATTGTGTGTGTCACGCCATTACATCATCACAGCCAGGGCCGACGCTGTGCCGGTCTTTAGGATGACGGCATGAACAAGTTGTGAAAATGAATCTATTATTTACCCACAGTGCTCTTCATACCGCTCGCTGCGGGGCAGCTTGGCCTGCGAAGTCATCTCACTATGCCTTAGTATTGAAAACCACACATCTGGAAATAAAATGAAAGTAAGAACCTAAAAGGCTCCTCTTTTCAACCCAAATGAATGAACTGATCATTGAACGAAATCAAATCGTCTTTGCCATCATAGGTACACAGCAAAATTTCCAGTGTTAAATTAACACTGGAGAGTGTCTATATGGGTCCACACCTCTGAGTGTTAAATACAACACTGTTGAGTGTTAAATTAACACTTTTGACAGTGTTATATGTTTAGAAGTAACCTAGTCAGTTTTGAAGATTAACAAAGACTAACACTGAGCAGTGCTGATTTTCTAACACTGGAATATTTCTAACATTTTGAGTTATTTTCCAGTGTTAGAAAATCAGCACTGCTCAGTGTTAGTCTTTGTTAATCTTCAAAACTGACTAGGTTACTTTTAAACATATAACACTGTCAAAAGTGTTCATTTAACACTTTTGACAGTGTTGTATTTAACACTCAGAGGTGTGGACCCATATAGACACTCTCCAGTGTTAATTTAACACTGGAGATTTTGCTGTGCAGAGCACAACGTTTTGTTGTATGCCATATTGAATTGTAGCCTCAGTTTTCTGTTCTTAGTTGAGAGGAGTGGCACCCGATACGGCCTTTGGACTTGTATGTTTCGAGATGTCCTTCTGCTTACCTTGGTACGAGTGGTTGTTTGAGTTGCTGTTGCCTTCTTGTTTGGCCTATCCTCCTGTCAGACCAGTTCTTTTCCATGTATAGTCACTTAAATCACCTTTCTTCCTCATTCTGATACTTAGTATGAACCTCACAAGGTCATCTTGACCTTATCTACACTCTTAAATAGATTGAGTTACTGCCATTTCTTTGGTTGATTAGATATTTTCATTAATGGGCAGCTGAACAGGTGTACCTAATGTCATGGGCCGGTGACTGTATGGGGGTTAAATAATGTGATGCAGACTTACTTTTACGTAGATATTGTGATACTGCTTCCAGTTTTGTGCTAAGCTAAGCTAACTGGCTGCGCTCTCCAGCCTCATATTTACAGAGTGATATTGATCTTCTCATCGAACGCTCCATTTGCTGAGTAAAAATGCAAACTTTGCTCACAGAAGACAACATCTTCCCCTTAAGGTAACACCGGCACAAAACATGACTGCAGCCATGTGACTTGGACACACATCCATCTTCCATGTCTTTTTGTGTCACATTACAGTTATTTCAGTTTTATTCTTTTGAAAAGTCAGTTTCCTAATTTTACTGAATTTAAAATGCCAACTATTCATCAATTGGTTCTCGTGGACTTTTTAGGGCGTCCTTTCAGTAGATTTCAACCATAAACACTCCTGTAAAGGGATCATTTGGCATCGTCTTGCACTTACATTTTGGTTTCTACGTTGTCAGAGCTGCATTCTTCATCTAGAGGATTTTTTTTGTGCACCTTTCCATCTACTTTAATTTCATCACCCGTTGCTGCTGCTGAGTATGTGCCCTTGAAAGGTCATTTGACAAACACGACATTTGCTGATTGTTCTACACATTCCATTTCTCTCATTTACTATGTAGAGTCAGACATGCTGTGTGTGATTGTCAGCCAGCAAATGTAGGTCATACTCCTCTCCCAACGCCGTTTGTCAGAAATGTGCTTGTAGTACACAGAGAGACAGGCTCGTCAGTGCAAACGCTAACCACATACAGGCTTAATTAAACTGATTACCCAACAGAATTAAGTGCCGATCAGACAGCCTGTCATCTTCTCTAACCCGACCACCTTCCATTGCTTCTCAGAGGCCACAATATTAAATTTCCTTAGCAGCTGTGTGCAGATTTAACTGAAGGAAAAAAAAAAGAAAAGATACAGAGGAAAGATGGGAAGAGAAATGAAAAGAGGCAGTGAAGAATTGGTGGCGGTGAAAACGGTGCACAAGACGATGTTTGTCTTATATCAGGGGAGGGGAGGGGGGAGATGGAGGGTGTGGAGGTGAGGGGGTGGGTAAAGGATGGAGATGGGCTGTAAGCACACACACACACTGTAGGTAGTAGCATTTACATAGATGTAATGAAACAGGGAATTGGATGAATGCATGCCTCCATCCATCTAGCCATCTTGCCTCCCTCCTTTTTTCCCCTCCGTTCCTCCTCCCAGCATGCCGCGCTGCTCGCCGCTGCAGCAGGGCAAGAGATGACATGTGGACACTCAGTGAATTGCCAATCTCCACCGAGAGAGAGGGGTGGAGGGGGGAGGTGAGGTTGGGGGGGGGGCTGAAGGGAGGTGGTTTGACGCATCCAGACTGCAACCATTGGCTTCTTTTTTCCTACATTAAAGATTAGAGGGGGAAAAGAACTGCAGAGAAGCATTACACTGAATACTGGATGTGTCCCCCCCACCCAGCCAACCCCTCTCCACACACTCCTCTCCCTCTCTCCCACAACCTCACCCCTTTCCCCCCCTCACACACTACCTCCCCCTCCCCTCCCCCCATACATACTTTCAGTTCAGGAAGAGAAATCAGTAGCCACAAATTAATCATTCTGCCTTGGGCCGACCAAAGGAGGAGGCAGTTCGAGGGTGTAGAGGGTGGGATGGAGGGGCAGAGGACACTAGAGAGGGGTGTTTAAAGAACTACAGAAAGGTATAACGAGTGCTTTCTCAAGATCTTAAGAGTTTGGGGGATTTGGGACCCCTCACACACGCATACACCCACGCACACATACAAGTAAACAAAGAGAGCTAAAACTCTGTGGCAGGTGCAAGTAAGACATTGCTGCAGATGGCCCCGCCCCTCCCTGTGCCTGGTTCTGCCAGAGGTTTCTTCCTGTTAAAAGGGAGTTTTTCCTTCCCTCTGTCGCCAAGTGTTTCTTCATAGGCGGCCGTCTGATTGTTGATCTTTTCTCTGTATTATTATGGGATCTTTACCATATATGTAAAGCGCCTGTAAATAAATAAATAAATAAAATAAAAGTTAGTTGAACTGAATTGATCTGAACTGAATTTCTGGGGGGCATTTGTCTGTCATCAGTTTCCTTGTTTCACAGGAGAACTACATTATATGGACAAGATATTGGGACACACCTTTGAATTCAGGTGTATCACTCACATTGCCACAGAAAGAATGGGTCATGAGTCTTCACAGTGAGCCAGATTACTTGTCGAATTTAAATGATCCAAATGCCATTAACGACACAGACATGATCAAGAGATCCAGTTGAAACAGTGAGGCTTAGCACACGGCTGTTCTGCTCCTCGTGTCGCCTGTCAAAGTAGCTACGTCCACAACTTTAAACCTTACCTTACTGAATCTTAGTTACAATTATAAAAGTGAGTTATAAAAAATCATCCCCCTTACAGTCAACAACAAGTGAAAGATCCCCGATTCAATCCCAGAAAGTGACACAAATACCTTCAGGGGATTGCTGCAATCGGACATGTGGAGGTACCCGCTGCAGTAACCCTTGGTGAATGAGGGAGCAGTTCAAAGTAGCTTTTTTTGTGGAGATTATTTAAACTTTTTATTTAACTCTGTTGTGTTATAGTTACTGAGAACAAACTCACTATGATTTAAGCATATGCAATAAGATTGTGGGTCAACGACAACACAGTGTGACACAGCTTTCCTTGACTCTAGTGATGTAACCATTCCTCAGTGATGTATAATACTGAGTCACCACAATCAGGATTAAGGTACAGGGTCCCGCCTTTGCAGGCTTCTCATTTACACCTTCTAGTATGACACTGCTAAACACATCCAGGTGATATGAGATTTGTGTTGCTTGTTCTTTGTGGTGCTTTGATCGTTGGTGGTAGTGTTTTGGTGTTAAATTCATAAAGTGTCTGTAATTATGATGTCTTTTTTGTTCTGTTGTAATGGTTGTGTTACAGGCCTTCGATGAGGTCTGTTTTTAAACTGTTTTTTTAACAGAAAAGCAGAGACAGGAGACATGAGTTGCGTTCGGTCTGCAGGCTCTTCCTTGTCTGATTTATTAACAGAATTAAACAGTTCCTTTCATTCAGACACACACATTTCTCTTTTAACAACAAAAACACATTCAATCAGGTCCTTAGGTCAAACCCTTTTGGTTACCTTGCTTTCTCGCAAGAATAAACTTATAAAATAATCATTGTATATGAGTGTCCTTATTTACAATAAATCTGTAACCAATTCTACTGCATTTCAGCATCAAAAACCTTCTGTGCAGTACCATTAACACTGCAATTAACCTGCTTATATACCATTATACATTCTTTATATTCTAACAGATTCAAACCATATATTACATTTGTAAACAATAAACCAAAATATTTTACCATTGCTCACAAACAGTTTACAATCGTCCACAAACAGTACACATCAGACTATTTATATTTGACACATAAGAACTGGGTAGGTCCTAATCAACTGTAACTTCCAATAATGTCAGGATAAAAGAAGTGTCTAAGAGCTGCATTTAATCGCAAAATAAAACAGGTAATAAGACCAGTTGCCTATTTAGACTACAAGTGAAATGGCGGCTGCCATTACAAATGGCGGTATAGTTAGCTTTTTCTCAATCGGTGAAAACACACTCTCTCGCAACATTTGCGGTTTTTAAACTAAGACAAAAAAAGGTTTATTGCCTTTATATGTGCATTGCAGTGAGCAAACGTGAAGTACTAACCTGTTTTTTTAACAGAAAAGCAGAGACAGGAGACATGAGTTGCGTTTGGTCTGCAGGCTCTGAGGCACAGAAGCGTTGCAACGGCCTATCGCACTCAGCGCTATCTCCGGCTTGCGGCAATGCCATGCAATTACAGATACAAAGAAAATTTATAAAAGTCAGTTAAGTAAGTCGGTAGATGCTAGGTAGAAAGGTTTTATCATACCTGTCTGTAAAAAGCTTTTTAATGCAGTTTTAACTAAGTCTGCGTTCTTTTAATGGCCACCAGGGGGCAGTATATCTGGTTGTAAATTACTCTTGGCTTCCTCACACTGTGACATTTGTAAACACTGTATAGGCTCAGTAGCCCATAAAGTTAATCCAATATAGATCATTTTGAAAAACACATGAAATTAATTTTGCAAAGTATGCTCATTATTAGAGTCACAAAGAAGAGTTATTAAGGGTAGGCTCGTTGGTTAATGACTAGTGATTCGTTAGCCAGAGTCTCCCTTGGTTTCGCAGTTAGATCCACTCCCTCACACTTCATGTCTGGACTTCACTAACCAGTGGGGCACAATCTGATATCCCCGTGTTGGTGTTTTCCCTACAGCATCATAAAATCGGCATTACATCTGACCAATCAGGTTGTCCGGGTACTCAGTTAGTTACGTCAGCTTAGCTAATGCTATTAAAAATGCACAACATGAGTAACCTAATTTAGGCTAACAGCAAACCTAACTTGATAATATATTTATTAGATTAATAAAGAAAACACTTGAAATTCTTATAAACACACACTATGACATCACAACAACGTTACTGGACAGTTGCCATGTTGATCCTGGACCAATATGGTTATAATGATGTGGGACCACACCAGCACTGGGATATCATATACACCACAGGTGTCGAACTCCAGGCCTCGAGGGCCGGTGTTCTGCAGGCTTTAGATGTGTCCTTAATCCAACACAGCTGATTTAAATGGCTAAATGAGCTCCTCAACATGTCTTCAAGTTCTCCAGAGGCCTGGTAATGAACTAATCATTTGATTCAGGTGTGTTGACCCAGGGTGAGATCTAAAACCTGCAGGACACCGGCCCTCGAGGCCTGGAGTTCAACACCCCTGATATACACCAACCAGTAGGTGTCATCTTTTACGAGCCTGCCAGGAGCCTGCCAGGAGGCCATTTAGGGAACTGCACATTTTTTTGCACTTAGGCATTGACATTTTTAAGCTGTGCAGGCAATCGCTTGTCCCTAGTATGGAGAACAGGTTTGTAGTCCTCTGTACAACGCAGATGAAAGGCAGTTGGGATCATTTTGGGTCTTTGAGAATGTGTAAAAATAAGAAACCATCTTGCACGGTGCCTGGTGGGTGCTCAGAAGTCACTTTTCATTTTTGTTTTTCTAAAGCACTTCCATTTACGACACAGCACTTGATATATTTTAAAATGAGGGTTGAGACTTCATAAAAGTGAACAACTCTGCATTTTAGTGTTCTGATATATTGTACTTCCTCAGACAATTCAATTTGCGATGCCGAGCATAAAGCAGCTGTCTCGCAGTGCTGGAATTTGTCTCTCCTGCTGATGTGTGATGTCGGGCTGAGCTACAGAATTGCACCTCAGAGAACTTACTGTAATTGGCAGAGATGGGAAAGGTGACTTTGACAGTGTGAGCATGCATTTTCTGATTCCTAACTGTTATCTCTGCTTTTAAAATGGAGCTTGGCTTCACTGGAAAAGCTTATATCCTTTGGAAAGATCCACAAAGTCAGTGTGCCGTTTGCCGTCGATAGAGCATCTCCAGCTTTGATGACATCAGACTCTGAGGCTGAGAGAGTGAGAGAGGTTCACGATCACAAATATTGATCAGCATGTCCAAAGCCATATGAATCATGGGAATTTGTAAACTGAGTAACGCTTCCACTTGAGAGACATCCAATAGCATAAAAGTTTTTTTTTTTATGTTGGCATGAGATATTGTGTTTACAGTAAACCACCATTACTCACTCCCTCGAGCTGTCCGAACTCCTGCTGTCATATTCATCACTGCTTGCATCTAACTGCATTTCCCCACATCACCTTTACTGGAAATGAGTTTGCCTTTTATGCCTCTCTGTGCATTTGTATCTCTGCGAAGACTGTGTAATCTTTCCGCAATAACCTTATCTGCTAAACTGCACAGGTGTTGCTGAGGTCTGCACTATTCAAGAGCAAGGAGAAGCTGATCGAATTATTTAAATTCACTGAAAACTCTTTTTAAATTATTTTCTGGCAAGAGACTGAAATCTACATTTCATGCACCTAATCGGGGCTTATTGTCTTATTTAAAGGTTAGCACTATTACCCCCCACCAGTAGACTATATACCAATGGGTGGCATTACTGTAATGCATGGTGTGCATGTTCAGGATGTTACTGGAAAAATGGAAAGTTGCAATTTTTTATAATAAATTTAGGATTTGAATTGAAAAAATACACATAATTGGCACAAACACACACACATGCCATATAGCTTGACAAAAGAAATTGGTAAACTGTTTAAATTTAGCCTAAGGTTATAAATCCATCCATTTTCTGCCACTTATCCATGTCGGGTTAAAGGGACAGCAGCCTAAGTAGAGAAGCCAAAACCTCAGTCAGCTCCTCCAGCTTGTCTGGGGGACCGTCGACAAAAGAAAGAAAACCAAGGGACCAGTTCACCCTGCCCAAAATAGGGTTATGGTGGCCCCACCTTGGACCTCGAGGGAAACCACCTTGTGGCTGGGCTTTGTACTATGCACTGCATAGCCCTGCTCTCTAAATAGCTAAAATAACTAGCTAAAGGGTTTCAGTAGTTAATGGTATCTGACAAATAATTACCTAAAATAGTCACATGGACAGCTGTATAAGGGCACTTTTGTGTCAGCATCCTCTACGCTGTACAATAGTGTTAAACTGCTCAGTTCATAAGTCATGGATTGGTGTTACGGGTATGCTGCTGGTAATTTTGCAGAGGGCAAGGTTAGAAGCATCACTTGATAGAGGTTTCAGACACTAAAGGAAGAAAGGAGTCCACAATATTTTAAGTATACAAAAGTGAGCTGAAAATTTCCACAACTCAACCTGAAGCTTGTCTTAAAGAGGAACTATGTTCTCGATCTGCCAGTTCTCGCCGCATTCAAAACGACAAGTACTTTGTTTGCCTGAGGAAAAGCCTCTCGCTCGCACACGCTCACAGTGGTGGTAGTGGTGGGAGTGATTTTTCACTAGATGCTTTTAAGAAGAGAGGAAACAGAAAGGGAGATGAGGGCATTGTGAGAAAGAAAGGAGAGCGAGGGTGTTAAGATTAATATCATATGCTGGGTGGAATCAGGGTGGTATCAGGCACCAGGCAAAAGCAAAGAGAGCACAGGCACCTCAGTATGAGCATAACATACAAAAATGAAATGTGGCAGAGGAAGCCAGATGAACACAAAGGAAGGCCGTAATTTGTGTAAAATTTGTACTATTTAAAATGTTTAGTAACTGATAATTTGTCAACGCAGCCATCATACTGGTGCAGGGAAGCTGCTCCTGATTGATGTAGCAGAACACAAGGTAGATCTCATGACATTTCTCAACAGTAAGAAATCTTTTCCATTGCTGCAGATTTCTTCCAGGCACTGAAATCCTCCCCAACTGTGTTCTGACTGTGTTGTGACTAATATCTCTGTTTACTTCCTCCACCTCTGAACCCATAAAAGGACTCCAAGTTCATTCTTGATCCTTAAAAATCTTGCATAAGACGCTGATCGCACTGTGTGGACTTATCTATCCACATCACAAACAGTTGGCAGAGAGCAACTCGACCTCTTTTGGAGGATGTGGTATAACTGAGCCTTTTCCAGATGATGATGACTTATCGGCCCGTGTGTTATTAGCCAGCGATGGAATCCAAAACATCCTGTTTTTACTGCAAAGAAAGACTGACATATTAACATAGAGTGAGTCATAATCGCTGTAAATGTAGCCAACTGTAAAAAGTATGTCTCACTCCCCCTTTCAGGGAATATCATTAGGGCTCTATTATTCAGGACTGATGCTCGGACAGGCTGCAGAACATTCACACTTTCTAACACGCATCAGTGCTGCAGCAGAGTGGCTGGCTTTGAGCTTTGCTTGCTATTGTATGTTAATTTTTATGCTTTTAAACAGCTTGAGAGCTATATTATTCAACTTTGTCGTCATCCACAGAAACAGCACAAACCATCAGTGACGTGTAGTCCTGGTTTAGCTCTAGATGTTGTGTCCTTCTAGCGGCAAGTCTTTCTACTCGGCAGCCATCATGAAACATTTTTGGACATTTATTTGTAAGGTCATTTTGAACTATTATATCATAAGGATATAAATACTAAATGCATCTCGAGTCAAATATGTGAAAATGGTTATCTTCCTGTATCTTCCAATACACTACTGGTGGAGTTCTGAATATATTTTTGCTCCACATTATGTTTACAGTTCAGGGATGCAGCTGAAAATCGCATCCAGTGACCACAAAAACCATTTCTGGTCTGCTGGTACAGTGAACTACTTTCACAGTATTTCTTTTGAAAGTCTCTGAACATCATTGTCTTATCGTCCAAGCTTCAGATAAGTGAGGTCAAAAGTGAAAAAGGTTGATAGGCTTGAATTTTGCAGCAGTCTTAAGATTGACTTGCTCTGCCCTGAGTTTCACCTCTCAGACTACCTTGCTACACCTTCATATGACTTTGCTACACTTTACGAGGCACCAAACACAACTTGTGTTGTATTGCCATCTCATTTTCTAATTAAAAAGCCTATATATTTATTTTTAATTTACAGTACTTTATATATGTTCATAAAAAGGCAAAAAGATACGGTATCTGTTAAAGATAAGACAGAAGAGGGGTGTCTGTGTGCTAAAGACATCATTATTATTTTGTAGATAGATATGCAGATCCCAGTAACTCAATTTATTATAATATGTAATGAGACAATGTAACTACGAGTTTCCCAACTCATTACATAGTGACTGCTTAGTCAGACACATTGGATTAGAGGCACAGAAACAGACAAATAGCCGTTTAGCATGTTTTTTATGTCGTGAATCCAAATCACACTTTCCCCTCCGAACCTAACCACTTCATTTTATGCCCAAATCTAAACATGCAGTTTAACGTCTTAACACCTAAGCCTAACCAAACAATTAGAAAAAAAGGGGAAAAAAGAACAAGAAAAGTGATACCAGACAAAACTAGAACTTTCCCGTTTGGAGGGTGTGCGATTTTTACCGTTCCTAACATTAGAAATCGATGATAAAATGGTATCTTTCACTTACACAACGGCACCGTGTTAAAACATAACACAGTGAGGGGGTTCCTGACCGAGCGTCAGTGTGGGACGAGTTACAAGTCAGAACTTTAACAGGAAGTGTATTTTCTTTCATAACTGATTTTTATGCCTGTGTGAGATGGTGAGTGGGCAGGTGGCTGGATACACAACATTTTTTTGGGCAGAGATTGTGTGTTTGTGCATGCGTGTGTGTGTGTGTGTGTTGCTAAGAGCAGCTCTGAAGAGCATTTAACAAGTTGGGATGGCGATCAGGACCCCCAGTGCCCTGCAAACACAAGCGTGAGTCAGCCTGGACCACAGGCCTGTAGTCCCGATCATTTCAGCACAGATCACACAAACAGTGCAAAATACTAACTGGATGGAATCATACACACTGGTGCTGCTTTTAAATTATTTCAGCATCCACTGAATGGACTGCTATAAACCTTTCCACAGACATTTGTGATTACTTAATAACAAAGTTCAGCATTTTAACACATTAATAGATGTTGAATTTTATGTGCCTTTAACATTAGTTAGCACCGTCAGTGATCTGGCAGAGCCTCACCACCCTCGTGACAGTCTTGTAACTTTTTTATTCCGGGAACTTTAACAACGCTGGTTTTTACTTTGTTTGTGGTCTTGTAAATAGTTTATATTTTATTTACCATACACTGACAGTGGGCGGTGAGCACTGTGCTTGAGTTCCAGTTTCTTCCCACACATGCGTTTCTGTTTATCCGTTAGCCCTGTGGTGAACTGACAACCTTTCCACAGTGTACCCAGCCTCACATGCTGGTCAGATAGGCACTTGAGAATTGATGGATAGATGGGTGGGTGACTGGGTGAATGATGTGAAACTGGGTGATTGCTTCTTGTGCTGGTGACATAATTTGAAACCACAGTTTCTGCATTAGTTACAGGGTTTAGACACATAGTACTGCGGTCCTACTTCCTGCTGGGCCAAAATACCTAATCATTTTCTACATAAAAAGTGATTATCTCATTAGCTATCAATTATAATGACTCCCCACCCTAACCTCCACCCCATATGGTAGCAGAATGAGGGGGACGTTTTTGGCTGACTGCAGCCAGCTACTGTAACTAGGAGTTATTGATTTTGGCTTAATTTCTGGCAACTTTCATTCACCAGATCACAACAACAGTCGACTCAAGGTGCTGTATTTCACTCATAAAGTCTTTAGCGACTTTATCTCACTATACTTGCATGTCATTCATGCAGTCCATGCACTTATTTATCCTGCTGTTGTGCGCTATGTGCACCCTGTAACAGGGCCGTGCTCTTTGACCCTATTACCCAGCATGCCCTGGGAGCATTACTGACTTTCTTTCTCTTTATTTACATTTACATTACATTTTAATTGACACCTTATTCAAAGTGACTTCTCTGGGTGAATGGGTTGATGGTTCAGTGTCTTGCCCAAGGACACACAGACAGAAGGTCTCCATTAATCTGCAGAATAATGTTTACACGTTTACAGTATTAAAATAAAATAACCTTAATTGACACAGAACTAGATTGTAGCTGAAAAAGTAGATTTTTATGATACTATAATAGAGTAGTGTTTTATTTTCTTTGGTTGTGGATGATCAGGTAATATATTAAATTCACATAAAATAGAATTTTAATCTCTGTTCCTATATTTAACCACCTGCTGAGACAGAAAGTAAAACTCATGCTACCTTTTTGAGTACCATACTTTTGTGCAGAGGCTTAGTTACTCGAGTAATTGATTAGTCATCTCTTTTATATAATTGTTTGGGTAATTTTAAGGATTGTCTACTCTTATAGGGTCATAAATTCAGCAGCTGCATTGATTTGGACTGATGATGTGGCAAACAAGGAATTTGGAGGCATCAGTTTCTATTTAACTGAGCAAACGATCAATCTCTTAATTAAGAAAATAATCAGCGCATTAATCAGTTAGTAAAATAGCCATTAGTTGAGGTCGATTCCTCCAAACAAAGAAATTCTCAAATAAATTCTGAAAAGCACAAATCACGATGAAATGCACAGATCTTTCTTTTTCCAATTTAAGATATTTTAATAAGATTAACCACAAAATGTTTTCGTCTTTGGTAATAATAGTAGCAGGCCTGTTTCATGTTTCCTGTCTCGCTGCTCATACAGCAATGGTTATAATCCAGAGAAACACCTGCATCGACTGCCTTTGATTTGTGATCTTTTACAGTCGGCAGTAAAAATAACCACACTCCCACCCTGCAGATTTGTCCGCAAGTGTTCCTGCCGTTATTAATGGTGGTCAGGAGTCCAGTTGATTTAAATAAGAGTGCGGCACGTTTATAAGATCAATGGGCAGCTGTTTTAAGAGGGAATTTATAACGACCACAGACTGTCCTGCTGTGCTCACTGTGCACATTTTGCGCTTATACCGTGAGCTCACTTGCAGGGGATGTGATGTAAATCATAGAAAAAGGCCAGCAGCGGAGGTCAGATCATTTAGGATTTCATCACAGCCAAAAGAGCATCAGCAACTACTTCATCATCACAAGCGCAGAGAGGTGAACAATCCACGGCGCAGATACCTCAGCGCTGCTGCCAGTTTATTAAACTGAGCGGAATCGAGTGTGATGTTTTCCAGGCTGTGCATATAAACCCGAGGTGAGAAAGTTTAAAGGACGCTTTGTTCTCCCGCTCAGATGCAAAAGCACAGTTGCGAGCTTCACCACGAACACAGAGAGATTAGATCTCAACACACGCAAAGAGCATTACGTCGCCCTCGTTTCTGCGCAACAAAAAGTTTGACAAGTTGATCTGATTAGCTTCAGCCAACCTAAAGCGATAAAAGCAAAGACGCACGAGTTAAAAATGGACAAGAGAAGATATCGATCGCTACTTGTTTGTGAGGAGGATGAAGGGTTGCTTCAGAAATGATGTGGGCCTGAACTTGAAATACACTTACAGCAACTTTCTAAAAGTTCTTCTGAGCTGAGGTGTGTGTAAACTGTATTTATTCGATCTTGTGTGGAGTTTATGCTGCTCAGATTTAATTAGTCATTTTTAGCAGAAAATCTGAGCATCAGATGGTTTTAAATTAAATTTCATTGAAAAAAAATCCAGGATAAAATTAGTTTAGATACCTTCAAGTGCCTTGATATGGACTTAAAAGCTACATTAGAATGCTGATACTAAGGTGGCTGCATTAGTGGGTCCAAATTTCACATAGTACGCTCGAAGGTTGTGGACCAATCAGTTCAGTAAGTGAATGGATTAAGGGACTTGTTCTCAAGAAAAATGCTAAATAATGACCACTTCTGATGACCCAGTGTGAGTGTTTCTGCTGTTTTCTTTGTCTTCTAAGTTCATAGATGGATTACTTGGAGTTTTTTAGGAGCAAATTTGAGTATTTAGTCTTGGGCTTTAGGAGCATTTTCTGGCAATTAACAGACCAGACAGAAGAATTGATTACACAATTTTGAGAAACTGAGTAGTCTGTATCTAAGGCTGGAACTACAATTGTTTTCATTGATTTATCAATTCATTTATGTGGTGTTAAAAAAAAAAGCCCAAGATCAGTTGCTGTGCTCTAATAGCAAAAATCTGCATTATTCAACATATTACTTATTTCATCTGCTCCCACTGGGGCTCAGCTACCTCCATCTCCCCTGATCTCAAACAGCCTCTTCTGTCACACCAATGCCCTGCATGTCCTGCCTGGCAGCTCCATATTCAATGCCCTTTGTCCAGTGTAGCCACAATCTCTCCTCTGCATATGTCCAAACCATCTCTAACTTTGTCTTTCCTGACAAAAAAACAATAGCAAAGGAGACCAGGGAGGGTTTTTTTCTGGAGAAATAGCTGAAATTATGGGTGATTAATATTTAGTAATGTAAATAATGTATTAATTGGTCTGCCTCTTCTCCATTTGTTGCCCCTCATTTTACTGGCCACAGTCAGGGGTGCTGTCACAGTTTTTATAAGAACTAACACTATTCTTTTTTTTTTTCATTTTGTTATTTTTTTCAATCAGTGATGAAGCCCATTAAATAATAAGCAACTGTTATGTGTGGGTGATAATCCCTAGCCAATCCCTTGGCTCTGGCATAGCTAATAAATTCATGAAAAGCCCTGAAAAAATTATTTAAAAAACAATAATAATTAATTTTTGCATTGACCCATCAGTCACACATTTGCAGGGCAAGCCTTGGTTGTTTAATTAAAAATGACTCATGCAGTTTTAGGATGTGTGTTGTACAGTAAATGGTGTTTTTTTTTTTTTAGATTGTTGTTGCCCTGGACTGCCGGACAAAGCTTTTAAATTCATGCCACTCCATTAATTCAGGTCTAAGGGATTAAGAGTCGGTTTGTTGGAGTGCGGCACTGTGCGGCAGGCAGGAGGCATCTCAGTCATGCAGAGAAGATGTTTTATGTCCTGTAGCAGCATGGCGTGTATCCTGTACCTGCCCAGTTTCTAATTCTTTTCTCTTTCCTTTTTTTTTCATGTTGGCCAACAGCTATTAGAGTATTCTGCCCATTTACACGGCACCTGCACTGAAAACAGGGGCATGTCTTTTGTCTTCTGTCCATAATTTAGTTCCTCCACCAAAGTCTTTCTCGCAAATGGAGTTTGCAGGAGAGATTTCATAGAATTAGAAGACTGTGTTATTCATGCTTTATTCCCCATATTTAAGCAACGATGACCGTCACTATCTGATGAGGAGTTGTACTGGATGAGTTCTGGCGCCCTCAGAAGAGCTGTTAGAAACAGAAACATGAAACAATGACTAGTGACACTGTGGTATTAGCAACGTTCATGTTACAATTAAACTGATCCCTGTTGCAGAGTATAAAAATGGAGGAAGCATCCATGCAGCTGTTATTAAGACTAAGCTGTTTTAAAACCAAGTTCTGTGAATAAACGCGCACTGGTTCCATCAATTTCCATCAATTTTAGATGGTGTGGAGTCGTCAGCCCTGGTTAACTATGAAAATGTCACTTTTTAAGTTTTATTATGACTGTAAAATGCTACATTTTATCTAATAATCATTTCTGATACTTAAGCACACACACAGGTAAATTTAGCCTCTGTCTTGAGCACTTCGGTCATTCCCATCTTGGTCTTTGAAAAGCAGCTTGCTCTGCAGCATGTCCTGCTTTATCATGTATTTTACTGCAAATTGATTTAGTAAAGAAATATCATGTTGTATTCAGTAAAATCTGAAACTAGTCATTGAGACCATTAACTGATAAGGAAAGTGTTTACTGAGGCCATGGATCTAGTGAGAAGTTGTGTAATATTTTCATACATTTCTATGACTAGATGCTTCCTTTGCAACAAAATGAGTCGCCCCCTGCTGGCCATTAGATAGAAGGCAGGTTTAAGGTAAATGCAGTCAATGGCTAATCAAACAGTGTGAAAACTAAAAATGTTTGCAGAAAACTGCCAAATGTCAGCCTCTTTGTCAGTAGTTTTGTGTGCCTGTAACTCCTTCACCCTTTTCAAATTTCAGACTGCAGGAACAAATATCCTTTAAAATCGTCCTGTTGGAAATAACTTCACCTGAAATCTTAATTCTCTGTGTTAATGAGTCTACTTTAACTGCAGATCATTTTTGTCTTTTGAGAAAACCTCATCCGTGAGCATGTTTATGTTTACATGTTCTCATCGTACTGGGAATCTGAAGGGTGAGTTGTGCATTCGATTGGCTGATGTGATGCTGTGATGTCATAACACGAGAAGTGAAATACTCATACACAACAGCAAGTACAGAGCAAACACCAAGCCATTAGGACTGGTTGTTGTGATTGACTCTTCGTTTTCCCTGCATAATGAGTGATTTGGGTTGACATCACCCCATTTATGAGTCAGTGTAAGTTACTTCTAAGCATCCTAATTTTCATTCTAACGCTGAATTCTCATGATTTTACACCAAGTTTGGCAGACTGATGCTAAATGCTGTTTGTCAGTGTTGCTGCTGAGGAACAAATTATCCTGCTTACCACTCGATATAAATTTGCCTCTTTTTTTCTGTTTCCCGGTTGCTTCACACTTTCCACCTGCAGCAAAACTGCATCCACCTCATTGCAGGGATCTGTTTGCCTGTGCTTGTGTGCATGCTGTGCTTAAATGTGTTTTTTCATTCAAATAAACACTAAAATAAGTGATTTTACTGGTCAGCGACATCCCTAAAACTCTAAAACTACTGTACTGCTGAGCACATGTGAAACAGCTTTTTAAAGCATGCTTTATGCTTTAAGTTTCTAAAGAGGACCAAAAAGATTCAACCCCCCCATGGAGATCATTATATGATTGTGACTGGCGTAGGTGAGGTGTTGCTTTCCAATTGTTGTTATTCGTGTGAAGTGTTTACTTGGCCTGTGTTCTGGGAATGCCTCTCCTGTGGGTGCTGCTGAGGGACTCTTCTAAGAACTGGACAGCTTTCACCCCGTCTGACCAGAAGGCTGTGACGCACTCGGCTGCAGCTCCAGTGACTCACTGGTACTCCTGTTCCTGGATCTGTGAAAGCTTGTTCTCTCCTTCACGGCGGTTCCTGCCCTCCCTGACCTAACAGGTCCTGGTGTTTCCACACGTCTCGGCTGTGATGCACAGATGGACCACAGGCAGGAGAAATCCTTCCCACTTCCTCTGAACATGAGGGTGATGGTGCTCATCTTGTCTTCACTTATAATACAGCAGGAAGCCAAACAGTCCACATCGAAAGCAAATAAAGAATTGCATTTAGCAGAAATTCATCAAATATCAGCTCAAAGCTGCTGACTGACAGCTTTTAGCTTTTTCTAAGCCTGTTTTTAATTTATATGCCTGCCAGAAGCACCTTAATCATTGGCCTCAGCTTCTTAAACAAGAGCCAATCAGTTCCCAGATTGCTGTGTAGTACCATAGTGTAATGGCCACATAGTTTACTTGAGGGACAGACAACAGTATCTTGGCCACAGATACTTTGACGTGCAGAAAGGAGCAGTCACAGAATCAATCCGCGGACTTTCTGGCTGGTAAATGACCCATTCTACCTCCTGAGCCACAGCTGCCCTAATTAAGTTTTAGACTTTTTGATATCACTTTCATTTCACTAAACCAGCAACTATGTTTGACCTCTGAAAACTATCCAAAATGTCTAACAAACCGTCAGATTTTTCTGGTTTTCCTTTATAGAAATCCACTTCAAATCAGCAGCACCTCCAGCAGCTTCAACAGTAATACTGCACAGCGATGGTTCAATATTAATAATCTAAAGATGTCATCTCATATAGAGGGATAAAACTAGCACTTTGATTTTTCATGCAAGGTATTTGCTTCTGGAGTGTTTTACATTGCTCTTTATTATTTGTAATGTCATACTCCAACTGTTATCTATTATGCTCCTACTGTTCTGCCAGACTAATAATATTCTAATCTAATAAAATGTGCAGTTTACATAGCCAAATAATGAGTGAATGAGTTGTCAAATAAATGGCATGTTTTCTGATCAAATGCCCCTTCCTGTTGTCGCAGCTACCATTTATCTGTGATTCCAGTGCTGGAAAATAAGAGCACTTCTAGATTAGATACGATTAATCTACACCGTGCCTGAAAATGATCCTCCCACTCATTTCACAGCTCCTTTCTGGCCAGAGTTCGCGTCACATTAATTTTTGTGAAATCAGTTCTAAACTATGAAATGTGATATATATATATATATCGCAAGGACAGATAGTGGTGTCTGTTGTGAGTGGTCAGATCTGCTGTTTGTCTACATTCATACTGAGAGAGCAGTATGAGAGAGCACATTTAATTAGAGGATGTGAACGTCTTTGCTCTTGTCAATTTTCCTTTTGCAAAAAATTTTTTAAGTGAAAAAAAGAGAAAACATAACAAAACAAAACGCTGTGTAGGTTGGCCGTGGAAAACAAGCAACACTTTCCACTAAACACCAATGTTTTGTTGATCCATCCACCACCTCGACCTCCACACAGACCACATGCTTTATGAAAGAATCACCTGTCTTCCATGTAATCTCCCAATATCATCTCCCAATATAATTTCTATAAAAAGCAGAGGGTGGTGACACTTGCAAAAGGCAACTACACCCTTTCCTGTTGCATAAAACAGCTTCTTCTTTTTTTACCATCAAACTGGCAACTGGCCCATTTTACAAGCTCTCTTTAAATGGCTGTAACCCCATCACCATTTGTGTTAGAAACAAAATTCAAATGGTTTCAGAAAGAAGAGACAATGAGCATTTAGGGCATATTTGGTGTATCACAGTAGTACAAAGCATTCACAAGGTACTGTTGTCTGAACACAGACAACTCTTGCTCTCTGTGCACGTGGTAAAATCCGCTCTTTCTAGATTTTACCATGGCCTACAATAGCCTGTATAATATCTGAGTGATAAAGGGTTAACATAAGACACATTCATTTCAAATTTTGAGCAGTATTCAAAGTTAATAAATTTACTCCTGAAGATGGCTGAGATGATAAAAACTAAACAGAACCTGTGACAGTGGTTACATATTGAGCTCTTCTTGTGCAATAGGGCAGCAAGCAGAATATAAAAGTAGAACACTATAAATAGGATGGCTTGAAGAGAGGAGTCAAGAAAGCAGTGAGAAGAAACGAGTATGACTGAGAGGTCTGGCCTCCCTGAGGGTTCGCAGTTCCTTTGGTAGTGTATCACAGGTGATCTCCTCCCTATTTCTTTTCCATCAACACATCAACTCAGGAGTAAGCAGACACACAGTGCTGCAGCGGCTCACAGACAGACGCAGATGTGGCGTTTCAGATCAAAAGCAGTAGACAACTCAGCCATTCAGGACAGAGAAGAACGCCTTTGTTGGGCAAGCGCTCGAGCCGAGCTGTGGGAGGTCAAATGACTGTCTAACATCTGTCAGTCATCCTCCAACGAGCCGAAACCTGACGGCACCTTGCTGCCTCCATTAGTCTGCCTCCCACATCACCTGCAGCTACAGCTGCTGCGTTACATACCTGCCAACCTCTCAGCCTGCAAGATGCATCTTTATTTGCCAGGCTGCTAATATTGTATTCCTTTTGCTTTCCGGTTAACTTTTCACAGCTAAGACTCCAAATGTCCATGACAAATG